>NC_053391.1:685967302-686267643 GCF_905171765.1 Bufo bufo
CTTCTTGAACAGTCCTCTTCCATCTACATTACTGTCTGCTCTTCTTTCTAGACCTGTCTTCAACCTTTGACACAGTCTACCACCACCTCTTGTTACAAATTCTCTTACCCCTTGTCATCGGAGACCAGGCCCTTCCCTGGATCTCTACATACATCACCAACTGAGTATTCAGTGCCTCCCACTCACACAGCACCTCCTCATACAACCGTCTATCTGTTGGTGTCCCTCAAGGATCTGGGTCCCCACTTTTCTCCATTTTTTACCTTTGGTCAGGGACAGCTCATAGAATCCCTTGGCTTCAAATACCCCCTCTATGTTGATGGCACTAAAAACTATTTCACCTCCCTTCAGAATCCCAACGTGCTCTGTCTTCATTCTTCTCATCTCACTTTCTAAAACTCGACCTGGAGAAAACTGAATTCCTCATCTTTCCCCCATGTCACTCAGCCTTTCCACCAGATATATCAATCACAGTTAATGGCGCCACTCTTTCTCCAGTCTTACAGGTCCTTGTCCTTCAAGCCACCCATCAAAGCCCTTTCCTCCAACTCAAGAACATTTCTCATATCTGCTCCTTTCTTACCTCTGAGTCAATGAACATGCTATTGTATGCCCTCATCATCTCCCACCTGGACTACTGCAACATCCTCCTCTATGGCCTTCCATCTAACACTATTGTACCTCTCCGGTCCAACCTCAACTCTGCTGCCTGGTTACTCCACCTATCCCCTCGTTACTACTCCGCCAACCCCTTCACTGACTCCTGATTGCCAGAAATATTATCGGCCATCCACAACCAGTCCCCTCCTTAAATCTCTGTCCTACTCCCTCTTTTATTCTTATGTGTCTCTGTTTAGTGATTTGCATTCCTAACTGCGTGGCTCTGATATCCTGCTGCAATTTTTTGGGGTCCCTTTCTTGTTTATTTTACATTTTCTATATATCAGGTTTTCACACTCCCTGAATGGCACATAATTCCCCATTGCTATGTAGAGCTCAGTTCCAACTCTGCTACAGCTCTTCCTGTGTAAGTGTCATTAGCCACCTTAGCGCTAGCATTGTATTCATGAGTCAGTATAAGCAATACAATAGGTCCCGCCAAAATAGGGGAGTGCTACCCTGTATGGCCCCTTTAATGGAGGTTTACTGTATATAGCGTATTTAATAATGTGCTTGAACTCACAAATACTAGACTCCCATTCCTTTTGTTTAGCTGGCCTATTACCCGCCAGTGAAAGGTGCCAGCGGGAGGCCGCTCTGCAGAGCTGCGTGCACCCGCCGCACGTGTGGAGAGTACAATGGAGCCATGTTGGAGTCCGCTGCATCTGTAAAGTATTGTGCAGCTGAAGCAGGGATGATAGCGGCGAGCTACAGGACACTGGGTCAGGATGGGCCAAAGTGTGACTTTTCCATATTCCATGAGTATTTGTCAAGGGATAACCCACCAATTACATTGCTACAAGAAGATAAACCTCACTGAGGCATGAGGCACTTGGGACCTCGTTCAGATATAGTGGCAAATGGAGGCAGGAATTGGTGCAGCTCATAAATATGGTGTCCATGCCACTCAGCCCTACATCTTTGCGAAGGGTGTAGGAGACTAGACTAGGAGAATAAAGCCCCTTTAATGGCCATTAAAACAGTGAAAACTGCTTTAAAATACAGTCAGGTCCAAAAAATATTGGGACACCGACACAATTCTAACATTTTTGGCTCTATACACCACCAGAATGTATTTGAAATGAAACGAACAAGATGTGCTTTACCTGCAGACTGTCAGCTTTAATCTGAGGGTATTTACATCCAAATCAGGTGAACGGTGCAGGAATTACAGCAGTTTTCATATGTGCCTCCCACTTGTTAAGGGACCAGAAGTAATGGGACAATTGACTTCTCAGCTGTTCCATGGCCAGGTGTGTGTTATTCCCTCATTATCCGAATTACAATGAGCAGATAAAAGGTCCAGAGGTCATTTCAAGTGTGATATTTGCATTTGGAATCTGTTGCTGTCAACTCTCCAGATGAGATCCAAAGAGCTGTCACTATCAGTGAAGCAAGCCATCATTAGGCTGAAAAAACACAACAAACCCATCGGAGAGATAGCAAAAACATTAGGCGTGGCCAAAACAACTGTTTGGAACATTCTTAAAAAGAAGGAATGCATCGGTGAGCTCAGCAACACCAAAAGACCCGGAAGACCACGGAAAACAACTGTGGTGGATGACCGAAGAATTATTTCCCTGGTGAAGAAAACACCCTTCACAACAGTTAGCCAGATCAAGAACACTCTCCAGGAGGTAGGTGTATGTGTGTCAAAGTCAACAATCAAGAGAAGACTTCACCAGAGGGAATACAGAGGGTTCACTACAAGATGTAAACCATTGGTGAGCCTCAAAAACAGGAAGGCCATATTAGAGTTTGCCAAACGACATCTAAAAAAGCCTTCACAGTTCTGGAACAACATCCTATGGACAGATGAGACCAAGATCAACTTGTACCAGAGTGATGGCGAGAGAAGAGTATGGAGAAGGAAAGGATCTGCTCATGATTCTAAGCATACCACCTCATCAGTGAAGCATGGTGGTGGTAGTGTCATGGCGTGGGCATGTATGGCTGCCAATGGAACTGGTTCTCTTGTATTTATTGATGATGTGACTGCTGACAAAAGCAGCAGGATGAATTCTGAAGTGTTTCGGGCAATATTATCTGCTCATATTCAGCCAAATGCTTCAGAACTCATTGGACGGTGCTTCACAGTGCAGATGGACAATGACCCAAAGCATACTGCAAAAGCAACCAAAGAGTTTAAGGGAAAGAAGTGGAATGTTATGCAATGGCCAAGTCAATCACCGGACCTGAATCCGATTGAGCATGCATTTCACTTGCTGATGACAAGACTGAAGGGAAAAGGCCCCAAGAACAAGCAGGAACTGAAGACAGTTGCAGTAGAGGCCTGGCAGAGCATCACCAGGGATGAAACCCAGCATCTGGTGATGTCTATGCCTTCCAGACTTCAGGCTGTAATTGACTGCAAAGGATTTGCCACCAAGTATTAAAAAGTGAAAGTTTGATTTATTATTCTGTCCCATTACTTTTGGTCCCTTAACAAGTGGGAGGCACATATGCAAACTGTTGTAATTCCTGCACCGTTCACCTGATTTGGATGTAAATACCCTCAAATTAAAGCAGACAGTCTGCAGGTAAAGCACATCTTGTTCGTTTCATTTCAAATCCATTGTGGTGGTGTATAGAGCCAAACATGTTAGAATTGTGTCAATGGACCTGACTGTATTCTGTTCTGACGCTGAGATCTGAGGCTGCACTACTGAGAGATGACAACATGTCCTCTTCCAAGTTCTGCCAGGTGCACTATGATCTTGGAGACCTTGTGTGGATCCAGATCACCTTCTCCCACAATGCTAACTACGTCCTATATGGCCTGAACCACTAGCGGTTGTGTGTGGACATTGATGTGGACGGTGATCTGAATTTACACAATGTCTCCTCGACCTCGAGGTCCACCTACAGGGAGTGCAGAATTATTAGGCAAGTTGTATTTTTGAGGATTAATTTTATTATTGAACAACAACCATGTTCTCAATGAACCCAAAAAACTCATTAATATCAAAGCTGAATATTTTTGGAAGTAGTTTTTAGTTTGTTTTTAGTTTTAGCTATTTTAGGGGGATATCTGTGTGTGCAGGTGACTATTACTGTGCATAATTATTAGGCAACTTAACAAAAAACAAATATATACCCATTTCAATTATTTATTTTTACCAGTGAAACCAATATAACATCTCAACATTCACAAATATACATTTCTGACATTCAAAAACAAAACAAAAACAAATCAGTGACCAATATAGCCACCTTTCTTTGCAAGGACACTCAAAAGCCTGCCATCCATGGATTCTGTCAGTGTTTTGATCTGTTCACCATCAACATTGCGTGCAGCAGCAACCACAGCCTCCCAGACACTGTTCAGAGAGGTGTACTGTTTTCCCTCCTTGTAAATCTCACATTTGATGATGGACCACAGGTTCTCAATGGGGTTCAGATCATGTGAACAAGGAGGCCATGTCATTAGATTTTCTTCTTTTATACCCTTTCTTGCCAGCCACGCTGTGGAGTACTTGGACGCGTGTGATGGAGCATTGTCCTGCATGAAAATCATGTTTTTCTTGAAGGATGCAGACTTCTTCCTGTACCACTGCTTGAAGAAGGTGTCTTCCAGAAACTGGCAGTAGGACTGGGAGTTGAGCTTGACTCCATCCTCAACCCGAAAAGGCCCCACAAGCTCATCTTTGATGATACCAGCCCAAACCAGTACTCCACCTCCACCTTGCTGGCGTCTGAGTCGGACTGGAGCTCTCTGCCCTTTACCAATCCAGCCACGGGCCCATCCATCTGGCCCATCAAGACTCACTCTCATTTCATCAGTCCATAAAACCTTAGAAAAATCAGTCTTGAGATATTTCTTGGCCCAGTCTTGACGTTTCAGCTTGTGTGTCTTGTTCAGAGGTGGTCGTCTTTCAGCCTTTCTTACCTTGGCCATGTCTCTGAGTATTGCACACCTTGTGCTTTTGGGCACTCCAGTGATGTTGCAGCTCTGAAATATGGCCAAACTGGTGGCAAGTGGCATCTTGGCAGCTGCACGCTTGACTTTTCTCAGTTCATGGGCAGTTATTTTGCGCCTTGGTTTTTCCACACGCTTCTTGCGACCCTGTTGACTATTTTGAATGAAACGCTTGATTGTTCGATGATCACGCTTCAGAAGCTTTGCAATTTTAAGAGTGCTGCATCCCTCTGCAAGATATCTCACTATTTTTGACTTTTCTGAGCCTGTCAAGTCCTTCTTTTGACCCATTTTGCCAAAGGAAAGGAAGTTGCCTAATAATTATGCACACCTAATATAGGGTGTTGATGTCATTAGACCACACCCCTTCTCATTACAGAGATGCACATCACCTAATATGCTTAATTGGTAGTAGGCTTTCGAGCCTATACAGCTTGGAGTAAGACAACATGCATAAAGAGGATGATGTGGTCAAAATACTCATTTGCCTAATAATTCTGCACGCAGTGTATACCCATCTATGTATATATAGCGGACACTAACTAAGCCAGATAGGATTTTAATATTAGATCCATGACTCATATGGACCTGAGAATCTCTCGGTAGTGCAGCCTCAGGCTTTGGGGCCTGTAACTTCAACGGATCATATCTCAGCGTAGAAGCAAGATATTTAAAAACCGTTTTCACATTTGGAACGTAAACAAAGTGGGCTTTTCTTCTGTAAATTTACAATTGCATTAATATGCTGTGAAATCCCTCCAGCATCTTCCCGCTGACAAACAAAACGTTCCAGAAAGAGATTCTCGCAGCGACACGTGACGTTTCCGCTTCGTTACATTTTGTGCAGAGAAGTTAATTAACTCAAGTTGTTTACAGACTGTGAAGTGGGAGCTCTCATCCTCCATCAGGACCATCGTACATACGGCGAGAGTGCTCCCGCCTTCAGGGGTTAACTTCTGCGCTTCCACATTTCCTCTTGTAAGCTCCGCTCCCTCTGCGCCCGATTTTGCAGTTTGTTTTTCTCCGAGGGGCCATTAATAAGCAATAAACACAGAGATAAAGCTCGCGCTGGGCTTTTCCCTTTTTTGTGATGTTTTCTCTGATCGTTGCATATTTATCCCGATTTATTACGCCGCCATTACATGAGCCCGAGGTGATGCACTTTGACACGACGGACTTTATGTGCTCCGACCAGCTTCTTGACCCTGCAGACGGTCACATACAAACTGTATCAGAACGTGGCTGCAACATGCCTGGTTCTGATGCTGCCATCTCCCAAATTTCCCACCATGGCCATTATTTGAGGGGCTTTATGGGAATATTTAGGCAGTGCAACCCCCCCCTTCCTCCCCCGGGAGGGGATAACGCAAAGGCATATGGGTTGTGTTTGGTACAGAAGAGCCGGGGGTTGATTTTCACCCTGCATGCTGCTTCCTTCCCCCTATTTGATGATGCAGTTCCTCTGGGGAGGGGTGTCCTGCACAGGGTCTTGCTGCCTAATTGGGACCAATAACAGTTGGGGTCCTTCTCTCCAAGGGTCCTGCACAGGATCTTGTTGCCTAATTGGGACCAATAACAGTTGGGGTCCTTCTATCCAAGGGTCCTGCACAGGGTCTTGTTGCTTAATTGGGACCAATAACAGTTGGGGTCCTTCTCTCCAGGGGTCCTGCACAGGATCTTGTTGCCTAATTGGGACCAATAACAGTTGGGGTCCTTCTCTCCAAGGGTCCTGCACAGGGTCTTGTTGCCTAATTGGGACCAATAACAGTTGGGGTCCTTCTATCCAAGGGTCCTGCACAGGGTCTTGTTGCTTAATTGGGACCAATAACAGTTGGGTCCTTCTATCCTAGGGTCCTGCACAGGGTCTTGTTGCTTAATTGGGACCAATAACAGTTGGGGTCCTTCTATCCAAGGGTCCTGCACAGGGTCTTGTTGCTTAATTGGGACCAATAACAGTTGGGGTCCTTCTATCCAAGGGTCCTGCACAGGGTCTTGTTGCCTAATTGGGGCCAATAACAGTTGGGGTTCTTCTCTCCAGGGGTCCTGCACAGGGTCTTGTTGCCTAATTGGGACCAATAACAGTTGGGGTCCTTCTATCCAAGGGTCCTGCACAGGGTCTTGTTGCTTAATTGGGACCAATAACAGTTGGGGTCCTTCTCTCCAAGTGTCCTGCACAGGGTCTTGTTGCTTAATTGGGACCAATAACAGTTGGGGTCCTTCTCTCCAGGGGTCCTGCACAGGGTCTTGTTGCCTAATTGGGACCAATAACAGTTGGGGTTCTTCTCTCCAGGGGTCCTGCACAGGGTCTTGTTGCCTAATTGGGACCAATAACAGTTGGGGTTCTTCTCTCCAGGGGTCCTGCACAGGGTCTTGTTGCCTAATTGGGACCAATAACAGTTGGGGTCCTTCTCTCCAAGTGCCCCATAGCAGATAGTCTCTATCTTGACTGCGGGGCCAGATGGTGGCTCATTGGTTAACACTTGGGTCATGGGTACGAATCCGACCAAGAGCATGGGGGTCCCAGAGGTCAGAGCTCCACCAATCATGCCTTCAGAAAACCATCTGCCTATAAAACAGAAAAATAAAACATAAAAAGTAATTCCAGTTTCTCACTTACTTTGCGGTCCAATTCCAACTCATTTCCAAGATCTCTGATTGCTGTCAGTGAAAAAGAACATTCTGCTGTTATCTGCATTGATGCATAGAAACAGAATGCCTCTGTGTAAGCGGGACCGGGTCATTATTTTATAAGCGGTGACTCCCGACTTATTTAAAGGGGAAAGTCTGACATGCCTTTTCTTGCCAGTTAACAATCGCCATGAATGGTATATTGTGGAAATAATGAATTTATGTGAGAACACCTCAATGCATGCTGAGAAAGTAGCAGGGACCTTCCAGCGAGTGAGCATTACAAAGAGAATGAGGAAAGATGATGGGCGCCACCTGGTGGCCAGATCTGGGAGTGCAGCATGCCTTACTCTGGAATGTTCCTGTATAAGGACTTGTCATATGTGGCTGTGTATTATGTAAATGTATGCGTACCTGTATGCAGCACACCTGTCCCCTCACCTGTACACTCCTCGTCTTCACACAAGACAGATGGAGCCGGGTTTGGACTTGCCTTGGTCAGGAGAGAATTCCTGACAGGCGGCTGCTCCTGGACGGGATCCGATGTATGAAGGATGGCGCTGGCTGTGTGGGAGGTGAACAGACGGGTGTGTGGGTTCCCACCGACTCCTGTTTTTGCTCTTCTTGCAGGATCTGTTGAAGCACACTCCTGAGGACCACCCAGACCACCTGTGCCTTCTGGTTGCCCAGAGAAACATCAAGCAGCTGGCAGAGAGGATAAACAAGGGGATGAGGAGCGCGGAGGAGGCCGAGAGAGACACCCGCATCCTGCAGGAGATAGAGTCTCACATCGAGGGCATGGAGGACGTATGTAATGACTGCACAACTCGACTACTCTCCACCTACCTTCTGTCTTCTTGTACGCTCTCCATCATTCACTTCTCACACGCTCTCCAGCACTCTCTTCACATACGCTCTCCACCACTCTCTTCTCACACACTCTCCATCACTCTCTTCTCGTACACTCTCCACCACTCTCTTCTCGTTCCACTCTCTTCTCACACACTCTCCATCACTCTATTCTCGTACACTCTCCATCACTCTATTCTCGTACACTCTCCATCACTCTATTCTCGTACACTCTCCATCACTCTATTCTCGTACGCTCTCCACCACTCTCTTCTCGTTCCACTCTCTTCTCACACACTCTCCAGCACTCTCTTCTCGTTCCACTCTCTTCTCACACACTCTCCAGCACTCTCTTCTCGTTCCACTCTCTTCTCACACACTCTCCAGCACTCTCTTCTCGTACACTCTCCACCCCTCTCTTCACATACGCTCTCCACCACTCTCTTCTCACACACTCTCCATCACTCTCTTCTCGTACACTCTCCACCACTCTCTTCTCGTTCCACTCTCTTCTCACACACTCTCCAGCACTCTCTTCACATACGCTCTCCACCACTCTATTCTTGTACACTCTCCACCACTCTCTTCTCGTTCCACTCTCTTCTCACACACTCTCCAGCACTCTCTTCACATACGCTCCCCACCACTCTCTTCTCACACATTCTCCATCACTCTCTTCTCGTACACTCTCCACCACACTCTTCTCGTTCCACTCTCTTCTCACACACTCTCCAGCACTCTCTTCACATACACTCTCCATCACTCTATTCTCGTACACTCTTCATCACTCTCTTCTCGTACACTGTCCACCACTCTTTTCTCACACACTCTCCACCACTCTCTTCTCGTTCCACTCTCTTCTCACACACTCTCCAGCACTCTCTTCACATGTAATCTCCAGCACTCTCTTCACGTACACTCTTTGCATACACTATCTACAACTCTTGTCGTATGCTCTACACCACTCTCTTCTCGTATGCTATCAGCCACTCTTTTTGTACGCTCTCTACCGCTCTCTTCTCCTAAGCTCTCCACCACTCTCTTCTCGTACGCTCTTCACCACTCTTCTTGCACGCTCTCATACCACTTACTTCCCATATGCTCTCCACCATTCTATTCTTGTAAACTCTCTACTACTTCCCCTATGCCACTGATGGCTAACCTCCGGCACTCCAGCTGTGGTGAAACTACAACTCCCAGGATGCTTCATTCATTTCTCTGGAGTTCTGAGAACAGCCAAGCAAGTGTACATCTTGGGAGTTGTAGTTTTACCACAGCTGGAGTAACGGAGGTTAGCCATCATGGCCCTATGCTCCCCACCACTCTCTTCTCATTCTGTCCATGTCTCGCATGTCATGTACTCTCCACCACTCTCTTCTCGTACACTCTCCACCACTCTCTTCTCGTACACTCTCCACCACCCTCTTCTCGTACACTCTCCACCACTCTCTTCTCGTACACTCTCCACCACACCACCCTCTTCTCGTACACTCTCCACCACTCTCTTCTCGTACACTCTACACCACTCTCTTCTCGTACACTTGCCACCACCCTCTTCTCGTACACTCTCCACCACCCTCTTCTCGTACACTCTCCACCACCCTCTTCTCGTACACTCTCCACCACTCTCTTCTCGTACAGTCTCCACCACCCTCTTCTCGTACACTCTCCACCACTCTCTTCTCGTACAGTCTCCACCACCCTCTTCTCGTACACTCTCCACCACTCTCTTCTCGTACAGTCTCCACCACCCTCTTCTCGTACACTCTCCACCACCCTCTTCTCGTACACTCTCCACCACCCTCTTCTCGTACACTCTCCACCACCCTCTTCTCGTACACTCTACACCACTCTCTTCTCGTACAGTCTCCACCACCCTCTTCTCGTACACTCTCCACCACTCTCTTCTCGTACAGTCTCCACCACCCTCTTCTCGTACACTCTCCACCACTCTCTTCTCGTACAGTCTCCACCACTCTCTTCTCGTACAGTCTCCACCACCCTCTTCTCGTACACTCTCCACCACCCTCTTCTCGTACACTCTCCACCACCCTCTTCTCGTACACTCTCCACCACCCTCTTCTCATTCTGTCCATATCTCGCATGTCATGTACTCTCCACCACTCTCTTCGCGTTCACTCTCCATTTTCATGCTTTGTCTTTTAATGAGAACGAGTGGGTCCTGTTTTCATATAAGGGGGCCCCAAATATTGCATGCAGTCAGGGGCCAAATCTGTTTCAAGTTGGGTTCCACAGTTACTGATCAGACATTGTGATGTTTGTTTCTTCTGCAGCTTCAAGTTCCTTTCCGGAGATTTGTGCGGCAAGAGATAGTGGTGGAAGTGGTAAGATCCGGCTCCTTCAGTATTCTTTATATGTATTATCACATAGGTGAAACTATAAGCTCCAGGGCCCCGACTACTGGTGTCTTCTCATGTGGCAGAGGGGACTGAAACATTGGGATGATTGGTGTCTCATTTCACTGTCCCACAGAAAGCTGTTGGGGGCAAGAAGGACCGATCGCTCTTCCTGTTCACAGACCTTCTCCTCTGCACCACCCTGAAAAGAAAATCAGGATCCCTGCGGCGCAGCTCCATGAACCTGTAAGTGTACTTTTCCTAAGAAGATGCAGAACTCATACTCCAGAGCTGCACTCACTTTTCTGCTGGTGCAGTCACTGTGTACATACATTACATTACTTTTCCTGTACTGATCCTCAGTTACATCCTGTATTATACAACAGAGCTGCACTCACTATTCTGCTGGTGGAGTCACTGTGCATATTACATTACTTTTTCTGTACTGATCCTCAGTTACATCCTGTATTATACTCCAGAGCTGCACTCACTATTCTGCTGGTGCAGTCACTGTGTACATACATTACATTACTTTTCCTGTACTGATCCTCAGTTACATCCTGTATTATACTCCAGAGCTGCACTCACTATTCTGCTGGTGCAATCACTGTGTACACACATTACATTACTTATCCTGTACTGATCCTGAGTTACATCCTGTATTATACTCCAGAGCTGCACTCACTATTCTGCTGGTGCAGTCACTGTGTACATACATTACATTACTTATCCTGTACTGATCCTGAGTTACATCCTGTATTATACTCCAGAGCTGTACTCACTATTCTGCTGGTGCAGTCACTGTGTACATACATTACATTACTTATCCTGTACTGATCCTGAGTTACATCCTGTATTATACTCCAGAGCTGCACTCACTATTCTGCTGGTGCAGTCACTGTGTACATACATTACATTACTTATCCTGTACTGATCCTGAGTTACATCCTGTATTATACTCCAGAGCTGCACTCACTATTCTGCTGGTGCTGTCACTGTGTACATACATTACATTACTTATCCTGTACTGATCCTGTTACAGCCTGTATTATACTCCAGAGCTGCACTCACTCTTCTGCTGGTGCAGTCACTGTGTACATTGCATTACTTTTCCTGTACTGATCCTGAGTTACATCCTGTATTATACTCCAGAGCTGCACTCACTATTCTGCTGGTGCAGTCACTGTGTACATACATTACTTATCCTGTACTGATCCTGAGTTACATCCTGTATTATACTCCAGAGCTGCACTCACTATTCTGCTGGTGCAGTCACTGTGTACATACATTACATTACTTATCCTGTTACAGCCTGTATTATACTCCAGAGCTGCACTCACTCTTCTGCTGGTGCAGTCACTGTGTACATTGCATTACTTTTCCTGTACTGATCCTCAGTTGCTTTCGGTATTATACGTCAGCCTACCATTGAACTCTGCCATCACACGCCCTCTGTTGGCCACCAGGGGAACAGCAGTGGTGACTTTCTGCCTTGTTATTTCAGGTACACCGCAGCCAGTGTGATTGACATCTCCAGCAAGTATAAACTGCTCTGGAAACTGCCCCTGGAGGATGTGGACGTAGTAAAAGGTTTGTCACCTCCTCGTACGTGATTCACCCCATGACTCCGGTTTCACAATCGGGTTGAGGTTACACATTAGGTGAGGTCTCCACATATTAGACCGCACCATATTCCCAGTGACATCTGCCATAAACGTTGATTTTGGGTCCATTCACACGTCTGCAACTGTTTTGCGGTCCGCACATGGCCGGCACTATGATAGAAATGCCTTTTCTTGTCCGTGGCTGCGAACAAGAATAGGACATGTTCTATTTTTTTGCGGGGCAGCGGAACGGAAGTGCGGATGCGGACAGCACACTGTATGCTGTCCGCATCTTCTGCGGCCCCATTGAAAATGAATGGGTCCGCACCCGTTCCGCAAAATTGCGGAACGGATGCGGACCCATTTTCCGGACGTGTGAATGGACCCTTAATCTTATCCTGGATTACAAAATCTCATCTACTCCAGTCACATCCAAAGCAATCGACCACACTGATGCTGACAGACCCGAGCCCATAATGCACTGTAATGCTGGACACTACATCTACCACAATGCTGCATAGCAGACACTGACTCAGCAGGGGCTGCTGGGGCATGTGAGATCAGGATACCGGGGGGTTTATATTTTATGATGGCCATTGTGGAACTTCGGTACTGTGTGACTGTTCTTTTGTTGGTTTGTACACATCCTGTGTAGATGAATTTGTCTTCTGTGAAAATAAGTTTATTTGCAGTCATGTTTGAAACCTGACTCAGCTCTGCTACATCTGTATGACAGCAGTGGTAGCCCTTCAAATAATGCCTGTATATCTGATTGGGCAGGAACATCGCAGACCTCCAACAGGGACAGCATCCAGAAAGCCATCAGCCGGCTGGACGAAGACCTCAGCACCATGGGGCAAATCAGCAAACTCTCCGAAACCCTCAGCTTTCCACACCAGGTGCGTTGGGAATGGGATGAGGAGATTTGGGGGGGGAGCATGGTCAGATTCTCAGATGGAAAACTGATAAACACACCATAAGTTTAAAGGGAGCACCCAGAAGGGTAACTCCCATCATCTCGCAGATGAAAGATGTCCGTCAAAGGGTCAGGCATTGCCCAATCTGTAAAAGCTGCTGTGCTCCAGATATTGGCTGCCACTAGAGGGCGATACCTCTGTGCCTGTGAAGTTCAATAGGAGCCATCTACAGCTGTAGACAGAGCTCCATCTAGTGGTAGAAACAAGCTGTCTATCCTGGAAGTCTTTCTTATTTTGCAGAAATTTCTTATTTTTTAAAATTGGAATAATTTTATTGATCTTTTAGGGAAAAAAGGATAAAAGTTTTCCCCATTTTCTTCATGTTCTTTTTTTAAAGGTACTTCTTAGTTTACCCCAAAAATGAATTGTCTGGTCCTCCCATGTATCGTGATGGCGCTGAGGCCCTATTGTGGTTTTACATTTGTCTCCTACCCTTAGCCTCACACGACCGTATGTGTTTTGCGGTCTGCAAAACACGGATCCGCAAAAAATACAGATGACGTCCATTTGGCATCCGTATTGCATCTGTTTTTGTTATTTTAGGATCCATTGTAACAATGCCTATCCTTGTCCACAAAACGGACAAGAATAGGACATGTTCTATTTATTTTTGCGGATGCAGACAGCAAACGGTGTGCTGTCTGCATTTTTTGCAGACAAATTGAAATGAATGGGTCTGCATCCAATCCGCAAAAAAAAAAACGGAATGGACACGGAAACAAAATGCGTTCATGTGCATGAGGCCATGAGGTACGATTCCGCATGATCACAGGGTGCCATGACGGACCGCCTGTAAACTAACTGTCCCTTTACCTTGTTGGGACAAGCAGGAAGAGGTTAATAAGTAAAATCCCCCCAGCATCTCTCATCATATCTAGCGCGGTCCGGTGTTGTGACTGCGCCGCAGTAACACGACGTGTGATGTCATCGTCCTTATGAAATCCGACCCTCCGGCCGCTGTAAACATGTTAATTATTGTGTTCTGGAACTAATTTAATTAGGATTTCTTCCTCGACGATGTCTAGATGCAAACCCAGAGAGAGGGGAGCACGCCTCATCGTCCAGAGCTCCCTGCATGGCATACTCGGGAACTCTGATGTATGTGTCTTCTACTCCAGTCACACCCAAAGCTGCATCCAAACTCCATTAGCTCTGTGCAGATAGTCGCCCCTTGCATCGTGGATAATGCATCACATTCTCTGTACAGATACTGAATCTGTTAAATGCAGCTCTGGATGTGACTAGAGTAAAAGTCATTGTGTTACCATGCATCTTAGGTAGCATACGTTGTGCTTACAGTTAGTCTTCAGGCAGATATTACAGGGCGCATATTTCTTCTCATACTTGGCACCACGTCGCCCTTCAGGGCGTTTGGCAGCTGCGGGTTTTATCCTCTGCATTAACGCTGTTGTTTGCCACGGATAAAGCTGTATTGTTCGCTCACAGAGACTGGCGGACAGTCAAGACAAATCACGGTCGGTAAGATCCCCCCCCCCCATAGACGTTAACTATAAATGCGCTGGATTCCATGTAAAATATAGAAGAGCTTTTATAGGTTCTCCTGTGGTCACTGTCGCCCCCTGCTGGGTAATGTACTGCACTGCTAAGAGGAGTGGGGGAAGGGTGTCGACAATTATTCTGAGCACGCTTTTGGGTCACCTCTGTGAAATGAAGGACAGGCATATGGTAAATGTATCCCTCTTTTGTGTCCACAGACTCTTGACGATGTCATCAAAGACATGATGGCATCCGTCCATCGAGAACTGGCCGAGAAGCAGTCCCTCTCCTTCTCCATGTCGTTCCCGCCAAATAAAGTGGAGCTGACTACCACCAAAGCGGACGGCACCGAAAGCTACATGTTTGAGTTCAGCAACCCGGACGCCAGGCTCCATTTTGAGCAAGCCTTCGAGGAAGCCAAGAAGAAGCTGGGTAATGGATAGACCAGACCTTAGGGGACAGTGGGGGTTGTAGTCAACTAATAAACGTAAATGCGATGAGCATCCACCACATGGGCAATGGGCGGACCTCTTCTCCATAGGACAGCTTATGCATATCATAGTCATAAAACTAAGAGACAGTTCCATCATGTCCAACCAGGACCATGGCCTCCACCCCCTAAAAAGCCATGGTGGCCAAGATAACCACCACTTTCAGCCCCTCCATGTATTGCACAACTATCAGTGCCATATGGGGCTTAAATACTACTACCGCTATGGAAGTGTGGAAATCTGGTCGTGGGACACAAAGTTGAGGATCCCCTAGAACTGACTGGAGCGTCTCCGTTATTAAAAAATGGTTGCCCCCTGCATGTTCCATGCTATGGTCAGACCTGTGAGGTAATGAAGATGTAGCACTATGAGAATAACCAGTTGATTGTCTTCTCCTCAGCCACAAGCAAGAATCGCTTGGATCCAGAGTTTCTGAAGGCCATTCCTATCATGAAGACTCGCAGTGGCATGCAGGTGAGGAGAATGGGAGGTTTCTGTTTCCTCTTTCATAGACTTTGTTGTCATCTATTACAGTACGCTCAGAGTGGACAATTAACTTGTCATCAACCATGTGTGCGGGGTGTGAAAGGAAACTGAGAATTTGGAGTGAACCTATGGGAGCCTACAAATCAAATGGCTCAGTCAGGCAACTGAAAGCATCAAAGGGCCCATCAGCTGGTGGAGCTCTGCTCCATGCTGGTGTATGATGGAGCCAACTGCAGAACCCTCTGCTCCATGCAGGCCTATGGTAGAGCCAACTGCAGAACTCTCTGCCTCATGTAAGCCTATGGTGGTGACAGCTGCAAAACCCTCTGCTCCATTTAGTTCTAAGGTTGGGGCAGTTACAGAACCCTCTGCTCCATGCAATCCAATTGTGGAGCTAACAGCAGAAGCTTCTGCTCTGTGCAGGCCTATAAAGTGTTAGCTGCAGAACCCTCTGCTCAGTGTAGGTCTATGGTGGAGCTAATGGCAGAACCTTCTGCTACATGACGATCATTGGTGGCGCCAACTGTAGAACCTTCTGCTACATGACGATCATTGGTGGCGCCAACTGTAGAACCTCTTCTGCTCCATGTAGATCTGTGGTGAAGCTAACCCACAGGTCTCTCTGTTCCATGTAGGTCTATGGTAGAGACAAACTGCAGGACTGTGGTGGAGTAATTTGCTCAACCTTCTGCTCAATGAAGGCCTATGGTGGAGCTAGCGGCAGAACCTTCTGCTACATGTAGGTCTATGGTAGAGCAAACTGCAGAACCCTCTGTTCCATGCAGGCCCATGGTGGACCAAACTGCAGAACCCGCTGCTCTGTGCAGACCTATGGTGGAGCTAATGGCGGAACCTTCTGTTCTGTGCAGACCTATGGTAGAGCCAATGACAAACTGGTTTATCATTTTCTGCAAAACCACCTCCAACGTGAAGACTTTGTCTCCTATGCTGGTCTTCTCAACAGTTGCTGTAATAATCACTGTCGGTAAAATTATTTGCCCCAGTTCTGAAAATGGTTATCCATAATGGAGGGTCAGCAGTGATAGGGGAATAGGGCCAACCTCCCCAGTTATTTTGGAATTTCCCAGAAAGCTTTGTTCTTGCAGGGCTGGTTCATAAGGACTTCTGAAGGACTCCATAATGGATATTTACAATTGGGATGCTCAAGTTCCCCCCAAGTGTGAGCAGTTGGGCGCCTGGTGGCCCACATCATCCTCGGACCCATGAATTTACCCCAAGGTGTAACCTACTAATGTAATGATCATGTCACCAGCAGAGTATCTGATCACAATCATCAAGATTAATTGAGGAATTTTGTTTTCTAAAAACGTGAAATTCATTAGTAAATCAAAAATAATATTTACTCTTTATATCTTCATTAAATTCTCCTTATATTGTGCTTCCTCTGGGGTTGCCATGGTAGCGATAACAGACTCTCCGCATGGGATTCCTGTCATGTGACCCCCAGACAGGAAGTCCATGCAAAGCAGAGATTTAGGAGATTAGGAGGAGAGAAATAAAAAGGAGGAGACTATTGAAAGGTTTTACTGTCATATTAAAATTTTACTGAGCCATAGTTTTAATAAGTAAAGAAAACCCTTTAATTTAAAGGGACAGTAACCTAAAGAGTTTTGGCTCTGTTCCTCCGGAGTATAAAGACCATAATTAAGTCACTTTCTTCTTCCAGTTCTCATGTGCCTCTCCCAGTCAGAGCAGTCCTGACAACATGTATGAGGTCTGGGTGTGTAACAGCGATGGTTACGTGGGGCAGGTCTGTCTGCTGAGCATCAGGAACGAGCCCACGGTGGAGGCATGCATCGCTGTCTGCTCTGCCCGCATCCTCTGCATCGCCTCGGTGCCTGGACTGAAGAAGAATTACAGGTAGGTCGGCGCCAGTGTCCTACTTTAAAGTAAAATGCAAATTTTTTGTTGCAACCTTTTCGATCAATTCCTTTAATTCTTAAAGGGGTAGTACAGAATTAGTAAAATATAGGCACTTTCATCCAAAAACAGCACCACACCAGTCCTTGTATGTTAGCGGTATTGCAGCTCAACTTCATTGAAGTGAGTGACACTGACCTGTAATACCACGCACATCCTGGACAGGAGTGGCGCTGTTTTCCTCATCCTGGAGTACCTTTCAGATGGTCATTTGGAGTGTCCAGTACTTGCAGAGTGTTGTGTAACAAAGGTGGTGGCAGCTGCCATTGTATTACTGTGACATAAACATGAGCTTGCTGGGGAATGAAAGCTGGACACGATAAAAGGTGACTTATAGAGGTTGAGAAGAATCCAGTCAAATCAGCAGCAGGACACAGAACCTTAAATAATAAACAGATCCATCAACGGCAGCTTGTTGATGGTTTCCAGAATGGAAAAGGAGCTTCCATGTGTCATAGGGAGGGAGGGGGCTCTATGACGTGTTGGGATTATTACATTTTTGTGTCCTAAAGCAGAGAGAGACCACCTGCCCTGATGAATCGGCCATCGGAGCAGCATCTGGATGAGCCTCCATCCCAGCAGTGCCTCCATATCTCCATCTCCGGATCCTCCCTGGAGCTCTCAGAACACACAGATAGTGCCAGCCGGGACTTGGTGCCCTTTGACAGTGACGATACAGACGATGAATCCTCTCCCAGCCCCTCCGGGACCCTCCAGAGCCAAGCCAGCCGCTCTACCATCATTTCCAGTTTTACAAGTGAGTAACATTTAGCTGAAATCAGTGGGGTGCAGAGATAACTGTCAAAGCGACCCGGTCTGGTTCACATTACAAAATCTGAGGACACACTCCACAACATAAGTGAAGGGTAGGGGTCCAGTCTGTTCAGGATCCCACCATTTGCATGGGTCCCATAGAAAATTCAGGGTCTGCACCATTTAAAAAGCACCAGTCATCAGGATCAACCTCATTAAATCAGGCATACTGCCTAGTAGGGTTGATCCTTGTGGCATCAGTTGTGGCATTCCCAAAAAAAAAAAAACTTTTAGTCTTTATACAAACAAGGGCTTTAGTGCATCGATAGGCGAGGCATAGCTCCTCAGTGCAACCGGCCCTTTAACAGTGATCTTCACAGCGCCCTGCCCCTTTAATGCTAGGGCTACACGACGACATGTGTCGCTCAGCATTTTGTCTCAACAATTTTTATAATGATAGGCTATGGTGTCGCACTGCAACATGTGACATGCTGCGACTGTGACACAACAAAAAATCCATCCAAGATAGACTATGATTATAAAAATTGTCGCGCGACAACGACATATGTAGCAGTGTAGTTGTGCCCTATGAGTCGTTCGACTTATTGTCGTCCTGTAGCCCTAGCCTAAAGCTGACCGACAGCAGTGAAAATGTCTTGGTTGTTATCGAAACCTGGAGTAAAACTGTGTGTATGTGGAGACGAAGGGCATTTGAGCTTCTATTGGCTGATAAGGGACATGTGACCGTGTGTATGGCAGTTGGGATATGAAGAGAAAGACTTGCAGGCTTGTATTGGCTAATGCAGGTGATTTTTTGGGAATATCTCAGGAACGGTATGTCCTAGAGAGCTCTAACCCCCACAAGATTTCTTTACAGGTATCAAGGGATGTGTATACCAAGTTTCGTTGAAATCGATGGTTGTGTTTTTGAGTGATCGTAGAAGATACATACATACATTGTCGGGAATATAAAGCAAATGCTTTGTATAAAAATTAGGATCAAAGGAAAAATTTCCAAGCGAGTTGATCCTAGAGGTGGACATATAAAACACCTCAAAAAGAGATAGTTGTTAATTTAATTAGGTTGTGCAATCAGTAAATCATGATAAAAGCATTTATGCAAAAATATAAATGATTTATTATACAATAACTCAGAATATAATCAAAGCATAATGAATATAAAAGTCAATAATATGCAATAACACACAGTGATATGCCATACCCAAAATTCGCCACTAGATGGCTCTAACAGAATACCAGCGTTCCATAACACTTCTCAAACATAAAAATGTAATACAACCCGCCTCAACCACAATTATGAGATATAAAACTCGATAATGATAAGGACCGATACGAACCCTTGCTCTGCTCAAACTATGACTAATCTCGGATATTGGGTAGTATTGCTACATAAGTTATAAATTATCAAGCCTGATACAGACTATGGAATTGAAATATTCAAATCAGAGATTCTCTCTTGATATCAATATTGGATCTTTTATTCAGTAATATGCATCTTTACTGAATAGTGATAATATTGATGTAGTACATCTAACATTACACATCCGCAATAAAGCGGGGATTTTCCTAAATATCAAGCTAATTAATTCAATCAATATTACATATAATAAAATTATACATTACCCGAGAGTACAAATGATATGCAGAGTCATTATTGAGATTTTCTCCTGGGGTCTCTCCTTTCTTTCTTTGTTTCTCTGTGTTTCTGTGTCTTCTGTTGCTCCCTGTTGTTCTTTTCTGTTGCTGTTCTCTCCCTTCATGTGTGTGTGGTTTATGATCACTAACTTATCAGTTAGACACACCTTCCTAACTTGGAGTTTTCCAATCATTGTCGGTTAGGCGTGTACATATGATAATGACTGTGATGTCACTATATCACCCAAAATGCATTTCAGCTGTTGGTGCAATGTTACCTATTCATACCTAGGTGGCATTATTGCATAAGCTACTAGCATCATCACTATTAAGGGTTAACTGTCCAGGCCTGATTTTCTCTTACATTCTATACACATAATATATGGAATCCTAAAACGGAGTTAAGGGATTATTTTTGACACCTAAACCCATTAAGGCATAGACTTGCCATTTAGACTTTTCCCATACTCTCAAATTTATGTACCGATAAGAATATAATGGACTTTGTACTCGCAGACATTTCTGTCTCCTCTGTTACACCAACGGTTGATTGATTGTTAGTTAAAATAACACTGTCTCACTACAAAGTTTACACTTGAAATTCTTCTCATCACGCTTTAGGAGTGTATGCGTTCCTAGTGAGAAATATATAAGATAATAGATGCATTGACGTCCTTTATAATATTCAATAATATAATACAATACATATGTCCTATTGATTATCTTATACTAAAAACTAATGTTCATTATATGTATACATACATCACAGATTTTCTGCTTCATCAATAGACATTAAACCGTAAGGGTAATTAACACCAGAGAGTCTAGAGAATATCCTTATCTCAGTAATAAATCCGTAAGGAGACAAGAATGACTCTTCTCAGACTGGTACCTCTACAAAAAAAAAATCATATGAACTGTGTCCTTTCCATGAACCTCTTTCGGCCTACTTTAAAATACATACACAATGGTGAACATAACACAATATGGCCTATTATATATCAAATCCACTATAATTAGGATATTTTGATATAAATGTTATATACCTATGAAAAGGCACAACAACATACATATATACGTCCTTCTTTTTTATATATAGAAAGACTGCAATGAGCAGTTGAAACGTTGCACAGGGGAAATAAAGCGGGTCGTTTTTCATTTTATCTTGGAGTGCTGCCTCTTCTTTGAGATATCTACAATTATTTTGACCGAATAGCCTAAGGTCAGAGGATTTTGCACCCGGCTTCATCTACAAGTGCTGCTGCCCTCTCTTTGTATTATATATATATATATATTATAGATAAAAGTATTTTTTATCGGGAACGCTGCAACCAATTTTCACAAGGCAGGTAGTATCAACCCTACCAGGCAGTATGTGTGTTTTTAACAGGATTGATCCTTCTGAATCTATTTTTCAAAGCATCATTTCTGATATATCTTTAGCTTTTTAGACGTTCTAGTCACCGACTAAAACGCCTTATGGATAACGACAATGGCCACCTAGAGGCTGAATGACACATTGTGTATTACATGTCATTGTGCTGAATGTAGGGATTATTTTTATAGTGGTGGTTTTTATGTTGACTTATTAGATGAAGAGATGACAAGTGTCAAGGACACAATGGCTGAGACCACCAGCTCTGAAGAAGAACAGGAGCCTGGGTTCCTGCCCATCCCCAGCAACTTCAACCAGAATCTGGACAGCGAGAGTCCCACTGATGGGCCAGCAGTGAGGAGATCCAGCCGAGGATCCTTTACAAGGGGCAGCTTAGATGACCTTCTGAGTATTGACCCCGAGGCTTACCAGAGCTCCATGTGGCTGGGGACCGAGGACGGCTGGTATGAGATCAATATGTATCTTGTGGTGGCAAGGTTATAATATTGGGTGGGAAAACCTAAAGGGAACTTAATACCGCCACTTGGCGGTAATTACCACATTACCTACGGTATGTGGTAATTATTCATGGTCCCAGCCTAAGGTGGCTGATATATGAAATTCTGATGATACTGTAAGACTTTCTGAGCTCCTTGTCTTCACTGCCTAGCATCCACGTCTACCAATCTTCAGACAACATCCGGAATCGTAAGAACAGCATGAAGATGCAGCATGCGGCCTCAGTCATGTGTATCCTGTAAGTGCCACGTTCACCACCTTAGACCCATTCATTGTTAGTCATGGGCTCTTCCCCACAGATAAAATCACAGGGGGGAGGAGTAGGAAAAGGAAAGTTTTCCTTGGCCATCTGCATTGGTAACCAATACAATTAGGCCCCAAGACCTCAGAAGCTGATAGTCCACCAAACCTCTAAGAAAGGGGATTAGAAGAAGGTGGAGCAACGACTTCTCAACATCTCTTGTCGCCTTCCTTTGCAGGTATCTGGATAATCAGGTGTTTGTGTCCATAGCAAATGGAGATTTCATTGTGTACCAGAGAGAAGCAGGTAAGAGGCTGACGGAGAAGCATCGAAAATTGTCACATGAGATCTAGCACTGACGCGTTTCAGGCTACTGTGTTGAAGGGTTAGTAAGACCTGAAACGCGTTGCAGGTCCATCCAGTCTGGGATTGTTCAAGAAGTGTTAAAGTTATCCCTTGTCCTGCACTGATCACGGGGGTCCGACCACTGGGATCCCCGCAGATCCTGAGAGCAGGGATCCCCTTCCCCTCTCAGCAAGTCATGCATTCCCTATTGGACTGACGGAGCGCTGTGCTCAGCTGTCTCCAGCAATCTCATACAGTATAAACAGAGAGAGCACTGCACGGGGAACGGGACCCTATTCTCTCGATCAATGGGGGTCCCAGGGGTCAGACTCCCACTGGTCAGCTGTGGGCAGCATATACCTCAGCGTATCTCAAGCTTGACGTACCGTTCTGATTTCTGGTGATTATTATTTTCCCTTCTTTTGTGATATTTTTGTGAACCTAATTCTCTGGAAACTGTCTGTCTGTAACATCGCTTGCATGACTAATGGTGGTCATGTGTAGGAGAGTGCTGTAAGCCAAGCGCTTGGCCAACAGGGTGAGGGGTAAAAGCCGCTGTAACAAAGGATGGAATAGCAGGCAGCAAACCCTCAGATGCAAAGGCAACCTATTGGCAGTCCATGATGGCAATGTGAGGGCACTGATGGGGGGAACCTGCTCCTTTTATCTAAACACTAAGCTTCTGCAGTTGCCATTGACCGTGGAGTCTAAACGGCCAGGATCAAAGTTCTCTCCATCAGCTGTATGTTACATATACTGTGCCTGTACCATGCGTTAAGGACACCGCACCAGAATATGTACATATATGCTAAATGTGGAACCATATAGTATATATAGATTCGCTGCAGTATGATGCCCTCATAGGTGATGTCACGTGACATCACTGACAGGTAGCTTCTGGCACCTGCTATAGCTTTTGCAGCACCCAAGGCGTGTTTGATGTATTTTTGTTTATTTTTTCTAGGGAGTTTTTGGGACCCTCAGAATTCTAAAACTCTGACCCTCGGTTCACCTGGAAGCCCAATCACTAAAATGGTGTCCATCCTTGGGAAGCTGTGGTGCGGCTGTCAGAACAGGGTCATCATCTTGAACACATCGTCCCTTCTTCAGGAGGTAAAGGGGTGACCTTCAAAGGGTGATGCCATGCATCAGGACCATCACTTGGGGCAGTGTTATAATGCGCATTAGAAAAATCACGTTAACGGGCAAGGCCAAATTTCTTATTGCCTAGTGCAGCAGCCATGAGGATGCAAAGTGTGGAAGATGTGTTCTGCACCATCCCATGTCTTGATAAATTGTGCGCAACTTGTGGCATATTAAAGAACAGAATGTAAAACAGGCTAATTAGAGTGTGAGCTGCTGGGGCCAAGGCCAGACTTGCCTGACTACAATCTGTACAGTGCTGCAGGATTTTTTGATGCTATGTAAGTAACCATTCGCTGACAGCTGATGGATCTCTGAGGAGACGTTTACGTGGATGTCAGCACAGTTCTGTCCATGTCCTGATCCGTCTCTTGTTCTCCATCTTCAGCACACATTCCATATTGGACAGGATCAGAACCGCTGTGTCACGTGTATGGTCACAAGTAACGTGGGGATGTGGATCGCTCTGCAGGGAAGCGCCCAGGTTCGCCTTTATCACGCCACAACCTTTGAGCAGTTGGCGGAAGTGGACATTGCTCCGCCCGTGCACAAGATGCTAGCAGGTAACGATGGTTATATTTTACCATAGTCATATAATATACCATAGAGGGTAACCTATCTTTATGTAATCTACCATAGAGGGTAAAGGCAATGGAGCGCTTCATATAATATACCATGGGGGTATCGATGGTCGGAATCTTTATATAATGTATCATAGAGGGTAACGACTGTCAGCATCTTTATATAATATACCATAGAGGGTAACAACTATCAGTATCTTTATATAATATACCTTAGAGAGTAACGACTGTCAGCATCTTTATATAATATACCTTGGAGAGTAACGACTGTCAGCATCTTTATATAATATACCTGTCACGGCTGAGGATGGGGGAAATCCTCAGCCGTGTGCAGCCAGGTGATGGTATGGCTGCTTGACCAAGAAGACAGGATTAGGGAGCTGGTCACCTCCTAAAAGCATCCCTAACCTGACCCTGGCTCCTAGCTACATGAGCCAACCTTGATGGTAGGAGGGCTCATGCTCTGGAACCTAGAAGTCCCTGCTAGCCCTCAAGATGGCCCTAAGCTAGGAGCAGAGTGAGACAACCCACTCCTCCTAGGCACGGAGGAGCAGGAGTCTCAACGGCCAAGCTGTTGGGAAAAAGGGGAAACATAAACAGACTAATGGAAATGGCAGGTGAACTCAGTAGCTCAACCAACCTGCCACAGCCTTGCTGACTGGATCCCTGACACAGAGAATCCAGAACCATTAGCTGCACAAACCAACATAGGAAAATCCCAACAGACCATCACCCAGACATGACACATACAGGTAAGCATAAACTTAATAAGACATAAAACCTGAACTTAAACCTAGACTTAAACCTATGACCACAGTGGTGGCTCTCACAGAGGAATGGAAAGCACAGGAGGCTGCCTCAGCTAGCAAGACTGAAGCAACCTACTGAGCCCTGCTAGAGAGAGGATATATATAGGCCAAAGTGGCCACGCCCAAAGGTTGGACACACCCAGTGACATCACACACACACTGGGAAGGAAGTTAACCCTTCCAATGCCACAGAAGGGAAACACACATACATAAAGGGAAAGTGCACACAATAACATACAACACAGTGCACACAAACACACACACCTAACAAAAGGTTGCTAGGTGTGACCGCATGCCAGGGCAGCAAGCTGCCTAGCAACGCTCAGGCTGCTCTGCTGCTAAACCCCAACACTGGTTGCCCGCGGCAACCACAAGTGAGGCTACAAACAAGCGGCCCTCACCCGTGGTTGAAGACCCATGCAAAACCGCCGGCAACTGCATGCGGTGAGAAGTCACGGTCATGGGCCTGGCCGTGACAATACCATAGAGAGTAACGACTGTCAGCATCTTTATATAATATACCATAGAGGGTAACAACTATCAGTATCTTTATATAATATACCTTAGAGAGTAACGACTGTCAGCATCTTTATATAATATACCTTAGAGGGTAACGACTGTCAGCGTCTTTATATTATATACCATAGATGGTAATGATCTTTATATAATATAACATAGAGGGTAACCTATCTTTATGTAATCCAATGGACAATGGAGCGCTTCATATAATATACCATGGGGGTAACAAAGATTGGGAACTTTAGACAGTTAAGGATACTTTTGCACAACTTGCTGTTCTCCAACAAGGAGCTTAACGGCTAAATTCACAACAGGTGTTTGATCCATGAATCACCCAATAATTTCCCTGGGTCAATTAGAATTGGTATTTAAACAGTCCTCCTCATCATGCTGTTCACATTTTGACATCATGAGACCAAGACGACTGGAAGAGTTACAGAAAGGCAGAGAAGTGGAGGTCCTTTGGCCACATCGCCCATTGTCAACGATGTCCTGCGGAACCGGATAATGAATGCCATACAACTCCAGGCACATTTAAGGCACCAAGTGTCACGTCAGACCATTCGAAACCGTTTACATCGGCGTGGTTTGCGTGCTAGATGACCTGCAAGGGTACCTGACCACACCACCAGGCACAGGCGTCATCGTCTTACATGGGTCAGGGAACATCTACGCTGGACGAGGGACCAGTGGGGCTCAGAGCTGTTCACTGATGAAAGTCGATTCGCGTTGAGCAGAAATTATGGCAGCCAACTATGTTTGAGACGTCTAGGACAGCGCTATGCATCAGCCACTGTTGTCACCAGACGAGCCTTTGGTGGTGGTGGTGTTACAGTGTGGGCAGGTGAGTCTACTCAATACAGAACTGCCCTACACTGTGTGAATGGTACGGTGACAAGCCCATACTACGTGAATAACATCATTAATCCAGTCATTGTGCCTCTGCATGAACAACACAAGCCCAATTTAATCTTCATGGACAACAATGCGCCAGATCATCAAGGTCGCATCATTAGGGGACAGCTGCTGGAGACTGGGGGACCTCAAATTGAGCGACCCTGCACTTTCTCGACCGGAATCCCTTTGAAAACCTATGGGATCGGCTGATTTGACGTGTAGAGGCTCGTAACTCTGTACCCCAGAACCTCAATGACCTGAGGGACACCCTTTAAGAAGAGTGGGATCCCATGCCTCAGCAGACAATAAGTCAACTTGTGAACAGCAGGAGACGTCGTTGTCAAGATGTAATTGATGCTCAAGGCCACATGTTCTTGAGACACTCACATTTTGTGGCTGTATACCCACCACTGGGGTCGGCTTTTGTTTCAATAAATTGTCTGAGATGAGGAAATCACCATTACTGCTTCTACTGAAATGCCAGACTTTCATGAGATAATATCACTGGAGCCGAAACTTTTTACATTTTCCATAAATTTCACCCGAAAGCCAAATATCCCTGACTTTTCGTGAGTAGTGTATGATATGATGTAGAGGTTTATGTGTCTTTCTGTTTTTATTGAATTCAGTTCAATGTTCTCCTCTGCTTCCCCTCAAGGCTCCGATGCCATCATCCGCCAGCACAAGTCGGCATGTCTGAGGATCACGGCTCTTCTGGCTTGCAAAGATCTTTTGTGGATCGGGACCAGTGCCGGGGTGGTTCTCACCCTGACCATCACCTCCAGCACCAGCTCTTTGAAGGGCCCCATCAGCCCAGTTGGACTCTCTCAAGGACACACAGGCCATGTCCGGTTCCTCACATCGGTGGAGTTACCTGATGGATTTGACGTGCACTTTCCTCTGCCTGGAGACCAAGGTGAGTGGTTGCTGTTAACTGCTCCACAGCTTGGTGGCGCTATATAACTAAGAACTGTATTGGATCCACATGATTGAGGGAAGCAAATCAAGGGCAGAAATTATCAGTCAGTGGCCCAAGTGTCACTGTGCTATTGTATCACCCCAGTTTTCAGCCGGCTCTTGTCACCCCAATTGTTGGCGCCCATTGTTGTCACTACAGTTTTTAGCACTCTTGTTGTTGCCCCAATTTTCAGTGTCCATTTTTTACCCCAATTGTCAGTGGTCATTGCTGTCACTCCCAGTTGGCCATTGTATCACCCCAATTTTTATTGTTGTGTCTCCAGCTGGTGGTGGCCATTGTTGTATCACCCTAATTGTCAGTGCCCTTTGTTGTAAGCAGCCATTGTCTTTACAACCTATTGTCAGTGGGCATTGCTGTCAACCCTAGTTATCAGTGGCCCTTTTTGTCACCTTCCTTGTTGTCACCTTTAACTGCCAATGGCCCTTGTTGTGTCACCCCAAAGGTCTGCCTTCTGTCACCCCAACTGGCAGGTTTTGTTGTGACTTTTAACCCTTTCTGTACTACCATCAGGCAACGAACAAACATGCGACACAGAAAAGAGAGACTCCACCCGACACCGACCAAAATCCAAACTCCTGGTCATCAGCGGAGGAGACGGCTACGAGGACTTCAGGCTCACCAACAGCAGCGAGACTGTGGGCAGGGATGACAGCACCAACCACTTGCTGCTCTGGAGGGTGTGATGACCCCACCACACAGCACTCTTCTGATCTCGCTGCTGCCCATTACTCCGTCTTTGGCTTGTCTTTTGACGTATTCCATGCTCACACCTCCATTGCCCCATCCAACATCTCCATGACGCAGAGTTCCAGGAGCCGACTCTAGAGAGGTTTATGATGAGCCCCAGGGGCCCTCAAGTCCAAAGAGTCAATGAACAAAGCGTGGAAGTTTCGGGTGGTACGACAGGGTACAACTGCCAAAGTGTCCATGGTGATGGCCATACTGGTACTCTAACGTGCCTACAGCTGAATCCTCAAGATGGTGGGAACATGTCGTCGGTGGGTTCTTACCGGCCCTCGGCACCTTCTAAGTCTGCAAAAAGGTATTAACCACTGGTGAGTGAGCAGCGACTCTGGCGACGTGTCCTACTGCTGTACGTCAGTGCTTTGTCCGCGTTTCCTACAGACACCATAGCAGTCGGCCGGACCACTCTCGGTCAGGCCCAACAAGACCGAGCATTCAGAGGGTCCGACTGCTCACTCCGATTCTGTGGCTACAAATAAACTGTGTATAAGTGTTGCCGGCCCGGTTGGCCGCCATTTATTTTTTTTATTGTTCTTATTTATTGTCAAGTGAAAAACTTGTGTCCTGAAAATTTTAATATTTTTTAGTGAGGTGAAACGGATGGCGATCTCTGCGTCTTGTGGTGATAGAGACTCAAGACACACTACCGACCTTGGGTTTAGAAAGACCAAATTCAACCCTTTAGGAGCAACCAGTGACTCTGTGGGCGCGCTGAGATTTGTAGTCCCCATGCGGATGAGGAGCTTACCCGTTGCTCTCGACTTGATTCCATCCGCTGAGACTCTCCATGTCTAGAAGCTTTAAAGAGGGTCTGTTCTGGCATGTCTGACTCATGTTCTTCATGAGATAACAATCCCACAACAACACTGGGGTGGGTCATCCCTCGGTTATTCCTCCTGCAAAAAAATAAATAAATGGTTGAGGATGTGTCCCTGCACAGTCTGTCGCCGTCGGTGCCGAGCTGTGTAGATTCACACAAGGTGGGTGGCAATGTCAAATGTATCTCCAGGAGGAATAACAGAGGAATAGCAAACAAAAAAACTTAAGCAGACCAGACAGAGAAGATCAGACCGAATTTTATTTTTTTATTTTTATCTTTTAACATGGCTGCTGCGTCTTTTCCACGTACAGTATATGATCGATTGGATGGCGTTAAACATTGTGCCTTGTGTAAGTATAGAGGAGATACAGAGAATATTGTGAATGTACAGGGTATTAAAAACAGAACACGTACTCTTGACTGACAGGGGG
This sequence comes from Bufo bufo, assembly GCF_905171765.1. NCBI lineage: Eukaryota > Metazoa > Chordata > Amphibia > Anura > Bufonidae > Bufo > Bufo bufo. Next base: position 685,996,524 of record NC_053391.1, read on the forward strand.
TTCAGAATGATTTGACCAGAGTCTATGCTACACAATGAGTTGTCACATATTCAGCGTATGCCTCTTCATTTTACTTCTGCTTGGGAGCTTATGACATCACCCAGAGACCATTCCCCAACATGTGATTAACTTCTAAACAGATATGGGCGACATCCCCTTTAAAAAAAATATATATATCTATATATTTTTTTTTCTTTTCTGTATTAGCTTGTGCTCAGAGTGCATTAACTGAACTTGACACTAGGTGGCGGTGCTGCTCTTCTTGTAATCACCAGTCCAAAGTATTGTCATTTTGGTGCCTCTGTTGGATGCCGCATGCACCAATTAAATTTTTTAATAAATGCTCTCTTGAATCGGGGTGTATAGAGGAGAGGCGTAGCCTGCAGGGAGATTAGAATATACACAGGTGAAATGTCCGTTGTAGTCGAGGCTTGGAATGGATGGGGCCAGGTCCTCCTCTTGAGTGTTTACTCTACATCAGATTTTATTTAATTTTTTTTCACCATTGGACTCTTATGGATGGACGTCCAATAGTTTAGAGAGTCCGGGCGCTGCCAGCCTACCGGACTTCAATTTCTACTGCTGAAATAAGAGGAAAATCGGAAAAAAGAATGAATTTTCTGAAGTAAAAAAACATCTTTATGTACAAAATCCTCGAAACTCCGAGCTCCGTGTAATATCACATTTTATAGAATCGGAGAAATATATATTTTATTGCATTAAAGTGTCTCCTCTGAGGATGATTTTATCATTTATACCTAGGTCTAATCCTCCGAGAATGCTGAGTAACTTTGTACTTACCTTGCATTAAATATTTTATACTCCAGTCACAGCCAAAGCTGCATTCACAATTCTGCAGCCTTCCTGTTCGCTCTCGGGCTGTGCAGAACACTTGAAGTTCCTGCAGCGAGAGCACCAACAGGAGACCTGTTGAACTGTGCATGCAGCTTTGGGTGTGACTGGAGTAGAAGGCAGGACGTAGCTGAAGATCAGGGGAAGAGAAGTGTTTGTATATAAGTCTTGTATGTGTAAAGTTACTCACCTTGTCTCTGGATTGCATCTGGACAAGCGAGGAGTCCTGTCCTTTTTGGGGAGGGTGTCTGCCCCTACATAACGCCCTGTGCCCGCTATTCCAGGCTGCGCGGTGTATATATGTATCTATATTCCCTTTTCATGGCACTTCCATGACACGTTCACTGTTACATTGTATCATATGAATAAAATGGACCCTTTATTATAAGAACCGACCACGGCCTCCTGTATCAATACGCTACGCGGGCGAAAACCGGCGACTGAGGCGGTACTCTGCGCCATGAAGCTGCGCACCATATACTCTGGAGAGGTGGTCACACATGGGGGGAGGGGTCTCCACTGAAATCAATGAGAGTGATGAATACCTCCACATTACATCCCAGCTGCTGGACCCCCACTGATAAATCTGGGGCTGGCCTTTTAAATTGTATAGATTTTAAATTTATATAGATCCCTCCACAGACATTTTTGGATACTAAAAGGAATCTTTTACATTACAGGGTCAGGCTACATCTAGCAGTGAGTAAATACGTCTGTTGGCGCAGATTGTTTTATCCTCCAGTCACATCCAAAGCTGCATTCAGAATAACGCTGGATTCCCGTTCTCTCATGCTGCAGGACTTGGCATCCCCCTCTCATTAAAAGGAAGGGGGGGGGCCCTTCCTGATTCTGGGAAGTGACTGCATGGGAAGCCCTCCCATGGGCTGCTGCCTTCTCTCCAGCAAAAATGGGGGGACCATCCCTTAGTTCCCAGGACTGGAGGTTGTGGGAAGTGACTGGACTACTGACAATCAAAGCTGCTACAGGGCCCAGCAGTAAAGGGGCCCGTATCCACTCCCACATGAGAAAAAATAGAAAGGTGACCTGGCTAGGATGCAGGCAGAGTACAGGTACAGCGTATATGTTCTGTTAAGATATACCTGATTTGACCACAAGAGGGAGACAGAGAGGAACAATAAGTTACTTGCGGTTATGGGGGACGGATGAAGGGTCAATTGTAAGGAGAACATAGAGAAGAGACGGAGCACGGAAAAGTTACTGCTAGGTGGATTGACAATTTCAGATAGTTGAGGGATGTGACAATCATGCAAGGGTCTATTCCTAATGGGGCTAATCATTTAAAGGAACATTCATTTTATAAATGCATCTGGTATATAATTGTGATTAAAAAGAGAGACCTAAGAATGTGTAGATTGTGAGGCGCTTTGCCTATTCCAGGTTATAACCAGCCACTGTCGACTTCTACAGCCAGACATGTATGTATTACAGCTAATCAGTGAGAAAACAAAAGTCATGTACTCTCTGCAGCATAGGCCAGAATGAAAAATCCTAGTTCTGCCCCTCCAGTAAATATAAGAAATATCTAGTTCTGGGGACGAAGGAGGGGTGACCACCCATATGGCCACCATTACAGCCCCTACACGCGTTTGTCATGCACTCTCTGCAGCATAGGCCAGCCAGTAGAGGAAAAATCCCCTTGCTGCACCTCGTGACTCTGAAATCATCAGTGAATAAAATAATACTGGGGACGAAGGAGGGGTGACCACCAATATGGCCACCATTACAGCCCCTACACGCGTTTGTCATGCACTCTCTGCAGCATAGGCCAGCCAGTAGAGGAAAAATCCCATTGCTGCACCTCGTTACTCTGAAATCATCAGTGAATAAAATAATACTGGGGACAAAGGAGGGGTGACCACCAATATGGCTTTCCATAGACCACGAACAGCCTTTCTGCCTGATAACGCAGTGATACATCCCTACTACTAATGCCTAATAGGCAGGTTTGTCAGTAGTGGCGGCCATATTGGTTGTCACTCAGTTTTTCAAGTACTTATATATATTTTTTATAAATGTGATACAGATTTTTAATTAAAGCTGCCGATTGCGTCCATTTTACCGCAGGCGTAACCACGTGTCCTATGGCGCCCACCAGATAATGAAGTTCCCGGTACAACTCTGCCAGTGCTGCTATGTCTTGCACTGTAATAAGTCCCCTCCAGCACTTACGGGGTTACAGAACGTCATTTTTTTTTGGGAGGGAGAGGGGCCGAGTACGACTATGGACCTTGAGTATTGTACATAGGAGCAGACAGTAAGTTGCCTTTCCTGTAAATAATATTCTGAGTGTCTGATTGTCCAAATCATTTTGATGGCATATTTTTATATATATATATAAATATAAAATGTCGGAAGCCTCCCACCCTCACATAGAAGTTGTAACCACTCCGGCGCCTTCGGGGGATGGGTAATGTCCTCTTGGTGTATTGTGTGAGTCGCTATGACTGCCTTATTATATTGTCTTATTTTGTCACTGTGGATTCTTTGTAAATAAAGTTCACCGGTGTTGAATCCTATCTGTTTCTTGTGTTTTATTACAAAGTAAAACCGATTTCTCCAACATGGCGGCACAAAATAGTGGGGACTGGTAGCCATCTTGTATTGATGCTTGTATCGAGTTACACCTAGGAGCCACTATACAATGTATGGCGCTGTGGACACTATGATGAGGCTGCACCACCACGAACCTCCACTGACATAGGTCATCAATTTTTCCACTGACGAGCAAAAGGATAACAATGTTTTGAACTTTTGACTTTCAGGCTCCATATCTCACCATCCACTACAGCTTGGAACGTGAGACTCCCATCATTTTATAGACCATCATCTTGGCTATCTCATACATTGGACTTGCAGCTATGATTAGTTCTGCAGATTCTTCTCGTGTAACTGCATTGTTACTGTTTTGCTTCTGGTGGTGGAACAATCTTCTTCTTCTTCTTCTTCTTGTATTGTACAAATTACAACCTGTCCTCACATTCCCTCATAGCTCAGTGTCTTATTAGGTTGATTCCCAAGTGAAAGGAAACTGGTTCTAATCCAGGAGCCGCCATGAAGAAGATTTCCCAAGAAAAGAGAAACAGTATCATCCAGCTCATCGATGGCGGTATCTCGGCCAAGAAAATAAAAAACTGGAAGAATACAAAATGAAGTCCGTCCATCCATTCCAAATCACACCTATATGGGAAGAGATCCCACTCTATGTATAACAAAATACACCACAAAGAATAAAAATATATATTTTATTAAAAATACTTGATAGTTATTAATGGGTGGCTCTCCTGCTTGGCCGAATAGAACTAGGTGCTCTAACCAGTAAGATTCATCCAGTCTAAAAAAAATCTTTTAGAATATAAAAAAAAAACAAGATAAATCATTTCAGAGCTTTTTCCACCTTTAATGTGACCTATAAACTGTACAACTCAATTGAAAAACAAACTGAAATCTTAAAAAAAAAAAAATAATGCGGTTGCATAAGTGTGCACACCCTCTTATAACTGGGGATGCAGCTGTGTTCAGAATTATGCAATCACATTCACAATCTTGTTAAATAGGAGTCAGCGTACACCGGCCATCATGTAAAGTGCCTCTGATTAACCCCAAATAAAGCTCAGCTGCTCTAGTTGATCTTTCCTGAAATGTTCTTAGTCGCATCCCACAGCAGAAGCCACGGTCCACAGAGAGCTTCCATCAGAGGGATCTCATTGTTAGAAGGTATCAGTCAGGAGAAGGGTACAAAAGAATTTCCAAGGCATTAGATCTACCATGGAACACAGTGAAGACCGTCATCATCAAGTGGGGAAAATATGGCACAACAGTGACATTACCAAGAACTGGACGTCCCTCCAAAACTGATGAAAAGACGAGAAGAAAACTGGTCTGGGAGGCGACCAAGAGACCTACAGCAACATTAAAGGAGCTGCAGGAATATCTGGCAAGTCCTGGCTGTGTGGTACATGTGACAACAATCTCCCGTATTCTTCATGTGTCTGGGCTATGGGGTAGAGTGGCAAGACGAAAGCCTTCTTACGAAGAAAACATCCAAGCCAGGCTACATTTTGCAAAAACACATCTGAAGTCTCCCAAAAGCATGTGGGAAAAGGTGTTCTGGTCTGAGGAAACCAAGGTGGAACTTTTTGGCCATAATTCCAAAAGATATGTTTGGCCCAAAAACAACCCTGCACATCACCAAAAGAACCCCATCCCCACAGTGAAGCATGGTGGTGGCAGCATCATGCCAAGGGGCTGTTCTTCTTCAGCTGGAACTCGGGCCTTAGTTAAGCTAGAGGGAATTATGAACAGTTCCAAATACCAGTCAATATTGGCACAAAACCTTCAGGCTTCTGCTAGAAAGCTGAACATGAAGAGGAACTTCATCTTTCAGCATGACAACGACCCAAAGCAACATTCAAATCAACCAAGGAATGGCTTCACCAGAAGAAGATGAAAGTTTTGGAATGGCCCAGCCAGAGCCCAGACCTGAATCCGATTGAACATCTGTGGGGGGATCTGAAGAGGGCTGTGCCCAGGAGATGCCCTCGTAATCTGACAGACTTGGAGTGTTTTTGCCAAGAAGAGTAGGCAAATCTTGCCAAGTCAAAATGTGCCATGCTGATAGACTCATACCCAAAAAGACTGAGTGCTGTAATAAAATCAAAAGGGGCTTCAGCAAAGTATTAGTTTAAGGGTGTGCACACTTATGCAACCATATTATTTTATTTTATATTTTTTCTTCCCTCCAACTAAAAGATTTCAGTTTGTTTTTCAATTGAGTGGTACAGTTTATAGGTCACATTAAAGGTGGAAAAAGTTCTGAAATGATTTATCTTTGTCTTATTATTTTACATCACAGAAAGCTGACATTTTACCAGGGGTGTGTAGACTTTTTATATCTACTGTGTGTATATACAGTTGTGTTCAAAATTATTCAACCCCCACTGAAATTGAGTGTTTTGGCCAGTTTGACATTGATTTTGATCATTTCAGTCATCTTGTTTACAATTAAATCAAAGAGGCACTTGTAAGTCAGACAAATATAACATAACATTTATAATGAAATAACCACAAATGTCTTTTCTGTGCTCACATCATTATCAGTTTTATTCAACCCCCAAGTGACATTCAATCTTAGTACTTAGTACAACATCCTTTTCCAGTTATAACAGCTTTTAAACGTGAAGCATAGCTTGACACAAGTGTCTTGCAGCGATCTACGGGTATCTTCGCCCAATCTTCATGGGCAAAAGCCTCCAGTTCAGTCACATTCTTAGGCTTGCGCGCTGCAACTGCTTTCTTTAAGTCCCACCAGAGGCTCTCAATCGGATTTAAGTCTGGTGACTGCGATGGCCACTTCAAAATGTTCCAGCCTTTAATCTGCAACCATGCTCTAGTGGACTTGGAGGTATGCTTGGGATCATTGTCCTGTTGAAAGGTCCAACGTCTCCCAAGCCTCAGGTTTGTGACGGACTGCATCACATTTTCATCCAATATCTCCTGGTACTGAAGAGAATTCATGGTACCTTGCACACGCTGAAGCTTCCCTGTACCTGTAGAAGCAAAACAGCCCCAAAGCATGATTGACCCCCCGCCATGCTTCACAGTAGGCAAGGTGTTCTTTTCTTCATAGGCCTTGTTCTTCCTCCTCCAAACATAGCGTTGATCCATGGGCCCAAACAGTTCTAATTTTGTTTCATCAGTCCACAGAACACTTTTGTGGTTTGTCCACATGACTTTTGGCATACTGCAGTCGACTCTTCTTATTCTTTAAAGACAGCCAGGGGGTGCGCCTGGGAGTTCTGGCATGGAGGCCTTCATTACGCAGTGTGCGCCTTATTGTCTGAGCTGAAACTTCAGTACCCACATCTGACAAATCTTTTTTCAGTTCCTCAGCAGTCACACGGGGACTTTTCTCCACTTTGCGCTTCAGGTAGCGCACAGCAGTCGAAGTCAGCATCTTCTTTCTGCCACGACCAGGTAGCGTTTCAACAGTGCCCTTTGCCTTGAATTTGCGAATGATGCTTCCTATGGTGTCTCTTGGTTTGTTTAACATCTTTGCAATCTTCTTATAGCCATTGCCCTTCCTGTGAAGAGAAATCACCTCTTCTCTTGTCTTCCTGGACCATTCTCTTGACTTCACCATGTTTGTAAACACACCAGTAAATGTCTAGAAGGAGCTGAGTATCACAGTCCTTTTAAATCTGCCTAATTGGTGCTTATTATGCTTGATTGCTGCTCCTTGACATCCACAGGTGTTTTCAATACCTGATCGAAAACACTTGAATGAACCTCTGTTCTTAAGAGTGGTAGTCTTTAAGGGGTTGAATAATTGTGTCAATGAAGAAATCACAAAAAAAAACCATTTAATACTGTATTACAAAAACAATTGATGTCATTTTAGTTGCATTTGGTTCTTTAAAAAGTCCTTGTAAGATTTCATTCTGAACACAATTACAAATGTACACTAAATTCCCTAAAACCCTTTACAGCATTGGGGGTTGAATAATTTTGAACACAACTGTATATATATAAACACCCAAGCTGAGTACATATATCTTTAAAAATAATTAATATAATCCTGGATTAAAAATAGTCACAATATCACTAAAGTTCATTTGCCACGGAAGATTAGATGTCTATAATAGCTTGTGAACTATAAAGAAAGTGCTCCCAATGGTGTCCCAATAAATAATTTCCTATAAAACAGCATGCAGTTAGATTTTTATGACAGAGTATATTGGGTTGTGACGGCTCACCTGGTTGTAATATATGGGGCGGGTGCTCCAACTGATAGACACCCCGTCTATAGAGTACAGAATAAATATAGAATGTAAGTTAGTTGTGCACACCTCATATGGAAGTATATTTATATACCCACACAAGACTTTCCTCGTATATAACGTTCAATATTTATTATACATACAGTATATCTCTTAAGTGTCTGTATATCATTACCGATACTTTAAATATTATTCACTATATAGTGATCACAGAGTATATAATATATTCCTTCCAATGGTATTATATCGATAAAATGAATATATGTGAGTATCCACGTGAATTAATAAGTGCAAAATGTATACCTTGTAAGTGAAATATAAAAATAAAAAACTTATAGGTGCATATACAGTACAGACCAAAAGTTTGGACACACCTTCTCATTCAAAGAGTTTTCTTTATTTTCATGACTATGAAGGCATAAAAACTATGAATTAACACATGTGGAATTATATACATAACAAACAAGTGTGAAACAACTGAAAATATGTCATATTCTAGGTTCTTCAAAGTAGCCACCTTTTGCTTTGATTACTGCTTTGCACACTCTTGGCATTCTCTTGATGAGCTTCAAGAGGTAGTCCCCTGAAATGGTCTTCCAACAGTCTTGAAGGAGTTCCCAGAGATGCTTAGCACTTGTTGGCCCTTTTGCCTTCACTCTGCGGTCCAGCTCACCCCAAACCATCTCGATTGGGTTCAGGTCCGGTGACTGTGGAGGCCAGGTCATCTGGCGCAGCACCCCATCACTCTCCTTCATGGTCAAATAGCCCTTACTTTCAAAGTTTTCCCAATTTTTCGGCTGACTGACTGACCTTCATTTCTTAAAGTAATGATGGCCACTCGTTTTTCTTTACTTAGCTGCTTTTTTCTTGCCATAATACCAATTCTAACAGTCTATTCAGTAGGACTATCAGCTGTGTATCCACCTGACTTCTCCTCAACGCCACTGATGGTCCCAACCCCATTTATAAGGCAATAAATCCCACTTATTAAACCTGACAGGGCACACCTGTGAAGTGAAAACCATTTCAGGGGACTACCTCTTGAAGCTCATCAAGAGAATGCCAAGAGTGTGCAAAGCAGTAATCAAAGCAAAAGGTGGCTACTTTGAAGAACCTAGAATATGACATATTTTCAGTTGTTTCACACTTGTTTGTTATGTATATAATTCCACATGTGTTAATTCATAGTTTTGATGCCTTCAGTGTGAATCTACAATTTTCATAGTCATGAAAATAAAGAAAACTCTTTGAATGAGAAGGTGTGTCCAAACTTTTGGTCTGTACTGTACATAATCACAAAATAGAATCCACAGCTATATGATATTGCTACTGGAGAAAGAAATACTATTTGCACATCATAAGGTGCCCTCTGCATTTTTATCCTGCGGGAGAAACTATAACCTTCACGGTACCAGACAGTATACAATCTTTGATAAAGTGCTGGATAGGACACAATTATCCAGGCTCACATCACACAGTGAGATTAGTGCTGATGTTGGATAAAATATAACCGATTGCGGTTCTGTATTTTACACTACATTAATATCGAACCTTTTAATACTGCATTTTATACCGAATTTCTAATACTGTATTGTATAATATTAATATTTTATTTTATGCTGTTCTCTTATATGTTTCTATACATTGCTGCACTTTGAATTATTGCCAGAAAGGAATACCATCAGGAAGGAATATTTCCATCACCATTTTATCACCGTTCTATTGTAGTTAGATATATGCACCTATAGGTTTTTTATTTTTATATTTCACTTACAAGGTATACATTTTGCACTTACATATATTCATTTTATCGATATAATACCATTGGAAGGAATATATTATATACTCTGTGATCACTATATAGTGAATAATATTTTAAGTATCGGTAATGATATACAGACACTTAAGAGATATATGTATAATAAATATTGAACGTTCTATACGAGGAAAGTCTTGTGTGGGTATATAAATATACTTCCATATGAGTTAGATTTTTATATTGCATGTATTTACATTTTTATCACACGCGCCTTATTCTTTCTTTGCAGGTTCTTACACGAGGTGTCCGTATAATATTAGTCAAGATCTCCTTATGTATTGGATCGCTGCAGGCAGTTACTTACAGTTTTGCAGTCCTGGTTTGAGGAGCGGAGTATAGTGCCTCGACGTGGCGTTCCACGTGGTCTTCAGCACTAATGCAAACTTACCTCCACTGTTCCACCTCGTATTTGGCCACTCTGGTAAGAAGCCTACGTCCCGGCGTTTGTAAGTCCATGATACGTCACCTAGTGACCACCTCTCACGTTATATGGGCCTCCATTTTGACTGCTTCCTTAAATAGTGCTTTTGGGATGTGTCCAAACTCCAATATAGATCTCCAATTGATAGTGGAATATCGGGGCTAAAAAAAACTTTTTCTAAACCTTACACCATTCAGATACATTGCCAATACTGACAGATAGAAAAGAATTATACTCAGAGTGTATCTAGATGGTATATAGAATCCTATCGACATGTGTGATGGTATTTTTATTTTTTCAGGCTTATGAGTAGCCCCATCGATTAAAGATCATTATAAGAGACCACAAACCATCCAAGAATGGACGAATAGGTCTGATTTTTATAGATGCGGCAAATGTATAAATTGTAAAACCACCACATTTATAGATATGGTGGATTTTTAGTTATAGATTATATGTCTACTTTATGGAACAGTAGTTTTTTTATTGTAGGTTTTGTCGTAATTTTGGCATTCTTATAGATCAGACATTCTTATTGTTTAAGGGAATATATCTCTGTGTTAATAAATTCTTTGTATCCACATGAGCCCGGTTGATTGAGTGCCAACCAGATTCCTGTTTTTTTTATATCTTTATTAAAGTTACCAAAGTAAATAAAATACAATTAACCTCTTAATGACCAATGACGTACTGTTAGTTACCGTATGTAAGCCTGACAGGGTCCTGCCAGAGGCAATCCTGATCAGGCTTACTGTGAATGAAAATACACTGCAGTACATTATACAGTGTATTGTGGAGCCATCAGACCCACTGGATCTTCAAGAACCAAATGGGTCTGAGTCAAAAAAGTGTAAAAAAAAAGAAGAAAAAAGTAAAAAAAAAATCTTACATTTTTCCATATATGCACATTTATAATTGGGTAAAAATGAAGAAAATAAAATACCCTAAACATGTTTGTATCGCCGCGTCCGTAACAACCAGCTCTATAAAAATATCACATGACCTAACCCCTCAGGTGAACACCGTAAAAAAAATTAAAACGGTGTAAAAAAAGACATTGTTTTGTCACCTACCATCACAAAAAGTGCAGCACCAAGCGATCAGAAGGGCGTATGCCCCCCAAAGCAGTACCAATCAAACCGTCACCTCATCCCGCGAAAAATTAGACCATACCTAAGACAATCAGCAAAAAAATGTAAAAGCTATGGCTCTCAGACTATGGAGACACTAAAGCATAATTTTTTTGGTTTAAAAAAATGGTATTACTGTGTAAAACTTAAATAAATAAGAAAAAGTAAACATATTAGGTATTGCCACGTCCGTAACGATCTGCTCTATAAAAATATCACATGACCTAACCCCTCAGTTGAACACTGTAAAAAAAATTAAAATAAAAACTACCAAAAAAGAATTTTTTTGTCACCTACCATCACAAAAAGTGCAACACCAAGCGATCAAAGGGGCGCATGCCCCCCAAAGTAGTACCTATAAAAATATCACATGACCTAACCTCTCAGATAAACGCCGTAAAAATAAATAAATAAAAACTGTGCCAAAATTACCAATTTTTCGGTCACCTTGCCCCAAAAAGTGTAATAATGAATGTGCCCAAAAATGGTACCAATAAAAACATCAACTCTTCCTGCAAAAAAACGAGCCTCTGCACAAGATGATCGGCATAAAAATAAAAAAAATATGGTGTTGAGAAAATGGAGACACAAAAACATAATTTTTTTTTCAAAAATGCTTTATTATGTAAAACTGAAACAAACAAACAAAGAAAGTAGACATATTTGATATCATCACATCCGTAACAACCTGTTCTATAAAAATAGCACATGATCTACTCTGTCAGATGAATGTTGTAAAAATCACAAAATAAAAACGGGTTCCAAAACATCCATTCTTTGGTTACTTTGCCTCACAAAAATCATAATATAGAGCGATTAAAAATCATATGTACCCCAAAATAATACCAATAAAACTGTTACCTTATCCCTTAGTTTCCAAAATGGGGTCACTTTTTGATTGTTTCTACTGTAGGGGTGCATCAGGGGGGCTTCAAATGGGACATGGTGTCTAAAAACCAGTTCAGCAAAATCTGCCTTACAAAAACCATACGGCGCTTCTTTTCTTCTGCGCCTTGCCATGTGCCCATAAATAGGTTTAGCACCACATATGGGGAGTGAGTTTGGCTGTTAACCCTCGATGTGTTAAAGAAAAAAATGGATTAAAATGGAAAATCTGCCAAAAAAGTGAAATTTAGAAATTTCATCTTCATTTTCCTTTAATTCTTGTGGAATACCTAAAGGGTTAACAAAGTTTGTAAAATCTGTTTTGAGTAACTTGAGGGGTGTAGTTTCCAAAATGGGTGGTTTCTATTATGTAAACCCCACAAAGTGACTTCAGAACTGAACTGGTCCTTAAAAAGTGGGTTTTCGAAATTTTCTTAAAAATTTTAAGAATTGCTTCTAAAATTCTAAGCCTTCTAACATCCCAAAAAAATAAAATGACATTTACAAAATGATGCCAACATAAAGTAGACATATGGGGAATGTTAAGTAATAAATATTTTATGAGGTATCACTTTCTGTTTTAAGAGCAGAGAAATTCTAATTTAGAAAATTGCTAATTTTTCTAACTTTTTGTTAAATTTGGGATTTTTTTCATAAATAAAGGTGAAATATATCGACTCAAATTTATGACTGTCATGAAGTACAATGTGTCACGAAAAAACAATCTCAGAATGGCTTGGATAAGTAAAAGTGTGTCAAAGCTATTACCACGTGATTTTCAAAAATAAGCCTGGTCACGAAGGTGCAAAATGGCCCGGTCATTAAGGGGTTAAACAAACACAAAATTGAATTGGCATGACAAACACAAGGAGACTGCCAAACCAACCCGAAGGGTCACATATTAATAGCAGCGTAATACAGTGTTATCAGGAGAGTTTAATACGAGTGCATTATCAGATCATCCATTCCAAAGCCAAGAGGTGGACTACAAGTCGGAGTCAACAAGTCGGCTCATCACAATATCTATCAGTTCTGGTGCGACAAACACGGCAGTGGAGGCGGCTTGTAGTGAGATCACAGACGTCCGTGCAAGCGCCGTGCAATGCGCATTACACAAGTCTGGAATGGTGGCCTGAAAAAGGTGAAGAAGCTTCGACTTCAAAATCATCATAGGAAGCATTGGCTCGAGATTGCAAAAAAGTACTAACAGTGGACAGTAGAAGATTGGAAACGGGTGACGTGGAGCGATCAGATGAAAGCCAATAGACTGGGTGCAAATGGGTCTAGAAGGAACAGGGGAAAAGGGGGCTAATTGATTGAGAAATTGAAGGAACGGTCAAGTAAGGTGTAGGAAGCCTGATGATATGGAGTCGGATCCTTAACCAGGTCTCAATGCTGAGCTATCCTAGCTAGTATCCTTCAAGATGATTTACTTTGTACACTCGAATACTAGGGTATGAAAAGGATGACGGTGTTCCAGCAGGACAATGACCCGAAGCATTGGTCGAGATTGGAGAAGAAATGGTCCAATATCAATAAAGTAGAGGGGCTGGATTGGCCCCCACAGTCCCCAGACCTCAACCCAATCCAACACTTCTGGGTAGAGTTGAAGAAAAAGCTGTATTCGTACCCAAGTGAGACGACCAGTATGACCAACATTGGGAACGTGGAGAAGAGACCCGGGAACAGATTTCGGTCGAAACATGCGTGAATCTGATCGAGTGCGTGCCCAGAAGGATTCAGGCAGTGCTGAAAGCCAAAGGTGGATTTACAAAATACTAACAAAATGATAAAAATTAAAATTTAGAATTTTAGGAGCAAAACAGTAACAATGCAGTCACATGACAAGAATCTGCATAACTAATCATATGCTAAATAGCAGCAATTTATGTATGAGATAGCCAAGATGATTGTCTATACAATGATGGGAGTCTCAGGTTTGAAGCTGTAGTGGATGGTGAGATATGGAGCCTGAAAGTCAAAAGTTCAAAACATTGTTATCCTTTTGCTCGTCAGTGTAACTCCCCTTTAAGTGAATGGATTAACCAGCAGAATTCTGAGTCCAGGACCCGGTGTCCACAGGTCACTAAACTCCTCAAGCTCCAGTGCAGTGGCTGGGTTTGGGGTGGCCCCAATGCTACGCTGGGTCCCCTGCTTGAGGTGTCACCACATGTTGCTGCTCTCCAGAAGGGATGGTAAGGCGTGGTGCACCCCAATGGGCAATAAGTCCAGACAGTCAGAGTCTGCAGTAACCAGTGTGCTTCTTTACTGGATGAATTCAGGTGCAAAACAATACAGGCGAGGCATAGGGCCGGCTTCTCCAGTCTCCTCCCTGGCAGAAGAAGGGTTTGATGCTGAGGAAAGGCCTGAGCTAGCTGTCCCTCTCACTCAGAAGGCTGGTACCCTGGCCAAAGGGGCTGGTGGCCCAGTGTCTGTGGCTCAGTCGTCCAGCTGGCTCAGACAGCAAAAGCCAGGTGACCCATGATCTGTGGCAGAGTATCCCCCATCTGAACGCCTTTTTGGGACTCGGGTGCGGATCCGCATCCTTTGCTCCGTTCCGTGGCACCGCAAAAAAAAAAATATAACATGTCCTACTCTTGTCCGTTTTGCAGACAAGAATAGGCATTTCTACAATGGGCCGCCCGCTCCGTTCCGCAAATTGCGGAAGGCACACGGGCGGCTTCCGTTTTTTGCGCATCCGCGGTTTGCGGACCGCAAAAAATGGAACGGTCGTGTGCATGAGGCCTAACGGGAACAATGGTGCAGTTCAAGGCTGCCATAGATTTGTATTGGGCCTCATTGCAACTCAATGGAAATGACCAGTTTCCAGACGTAAACAACAGTCTCACAGAACTTAACCCCTGCTACAGGAGGACATAGTTTTAAATTAGAGGGGCAAAGGTTTAAAAGTAATATCAGGAAGTATTACTTTACTGAGAGAGTAGTGGATGCATGGAATAGCCTTCCTGCAGAAGTGGTAGCTGCAAATACAGTGAAGGAGTTTAAGCATGCATGGGATAGGCATAAGGCCATCCTTCATATAAGATAGGGCCGGGGGCTATCCATAGTATTCAGTATATTGGGCAGACTAGATGGGCCAAATGGTTCTTATCTGCCGACACATTCTATGTTTCTATGTTACCCCGGGCCATTTTTTGCATTTTCCATCTGACATGTGTCACTTTATGTGGTAATAATTTTGGAACACTTTTATTTATCCAAGCCATTCTGAGATTGTTTTCTCGTGACACATTGTACTTCATGACAGTCATAAATTTGAGTCAATATATTTCACCTTTTATTTATGAAAAAATCCCAAATTTACCAAAAATTTTGAAAATTTCGCAATTTTCAAAATTTCTATTTCTCTGCTTTTAAAACAGAAAGTGATACCTCATAAAATATTTATTACTTAACCTTCCCCATACGTCTACTTTACTTTGGCATCATTTTGTAAATGTCATTTTATTTTTTGGGGACGTTAGAAGGCTTAGAATTTTAGAAGCAATTCTTAAAATTTTTAGAAAATTTCAAAAACACACTTTTTAAGGACCAGTTCAGTTCTGAAGTCACTTTGTGGGGATTACATAGCAGAAACCACCCATAAATGACTCCATTGTAGAAACTACACCCCTCAAGTTACTCAAAACAGATTTTACAAACTTTGTTAACCCTTTAGGTGTTCCACAAAAATTAAAGGAAAATGGAGAAGAAATTTTTTAATTTCACTTTTTTGGCAAATTTTCCATTTTAATCCATTTTCTTCTTTAACACAGCAAGGGTTAACAGCAGAACAAAACTCAATATTTATTACCTTGATTCTGCGATTTACAGAAACACCCCACATGTGGTCGTAAACTGATGTAAGGGCACATGGCAGGGCGCAGAAGAAAAGGAGCGCCGTATGGTTTTTGGAAGGCAGATTTTGCTGGACTGGTTTTTAGATGCCATGTCCTATTTGAAGCCCCCCTGATGAACCCTTACAGTAGAAACTCCCAAAAGTGACCCCATTTTGGAAACTACGGGATAAGGTGACAGTTTTATAGGTACTATTTTGGGGTACATATGATTTTTAGTATATCTATATTACGTTTTTTGTGAGGAAAGGTAACCAAAAAATGGCTGTTTTGACACCGTTTTTATTTTTTGTTTTTTACAACGTTCATCTGACAGGTTAGATAATGTGCTATTTTTATAGAGCAAGTTGTTACGGACGCAATGATATCAAATATGTCTACTTTCTTTGTTTGTTTCAGTTTTACATAATAAAGCATTTTTGAAAAAAAATTATGCTTTTGTGTCTCCATTTTCTGAACCCCATATTTTTTTATTTTTCCGCCGATCGTCTTGTGCAGGGGCATGTTTTTTGCAGGAAGAGTTGACATTTTTATTGGTACCATTTTTGGGTACATATGATTTTTTGATCATTCAATATTACACTTTATGGGGCAAGGTGACCGAAAAATTGGTTGTTTTGGCACAGCTTTTATTTATTTTTACAGTGTTCACCTGAGGGGTTAGGTCATGTTATATCTTAGGTCGTTATGGACGCGGCAATACCTAATATGTATACTTTTTCTTATTTTGAAAACAAAAAAAAAGATGTTTTAGTGTCTCCATAGTCAGAGAGCCATAGCTTTTTTATTTTTTGGCCGATTGTCTTAGGTAGGATCTCATTGTTTGCAGGATGAGGTGGAGGTTTGATTGGTACTATTTTGGGGGGCATACGCCTTTTTGATCACTTGGTGTTGCACTTTATGTGATGTTATTTGACCTAAAATGGCTTTTTTGGCACTGTTTTTATTTTATTTGTTTTACAGTGTTCACCTGAGGGGTTAGGTCATGTAATATTTTTATAGAGCAGGTTGTTACGGGCGCGGAGATACCTAATCTGTCTACTTTTTTTATTTATTTCACTTTAATACAAAGCATTTTTGAAACAAAAAAACTATGTTTTAGTGTCTCCATAGTCTGAGAGCCATATTTTTTTTTATTTTTTGACCGGTTTTATTGGTACTATTTTGGGGGGCATACGCCTTTTTGATCGCTTGGTGTTGCACTTTTTGTGATGTAAGGTGACAAATATGGCTTTTTTTTTTACACTGTTTTAATATTTTACAGTGTTTATCGGAAGGGGTGGATCATGTGATATATTTATAGAGTTGTTACGGACACGGCGATTTTTTCTTTTTTTACTTGAAACTTTATTTTTTTTAATTAAAAATACTTTTTAAACTTTTTTTTTAACTTTATTTCTGTCCCACTCTGGGACTTAAACTTTTGAGGGTCTGATCCCCTCTGCAATGCATTACAATACATCTGTATTGTAAATGTTCAATACATTTTATTAATATTTCAGCAAGAAATATAACAGCAAGATAGCAGGATAAAATGTCCCTAAGCAGATATCATATAACATATATCATCCATCAGAGTGCATAACAATAGAGGCAGAATAGCAAGGAGAGGATACAGCAAGGTTCGTGTGCTAGTTGGCGCCGGTGCAACTTGAAAGCATCTAAACTAATCTCATTGGATACAAAGAAATACACGGTACAGACCAAAAGGCTCTAACCAATGGGCAGGCCCACCACATATGGAGTGGGGGGGTCCCAATTTCCCCGCATCTTCTCCAGCAGGGGAATAGCCGTGACACAAATGTGCCAATCTGGAGCTTTTGAAGGACCAATAAAGAGCCTCCCTCTATTGACACATAGAGAACACCCTACCCAACTCTTGTTCCCATCTCAGCATGAATGGCTGTTTACTCTCATTTACACAGGGTAAAATTCTATCATAAAGGGAAGATAGCTTAGGTCTTGGGGACTTGCGGTCGTCAAAGAAGGCAAGGTAAGGATTGTTTTCCTGACAGTGCTGCCACGGCGGTAGAGAACCCAACAGGTGCCTTATCTGAAGAAACTGGTAAAACAGATTATTTGGGAGTAGGTACTTGTGCAAAAAAGCTAAGTCTACTGGAGAAGATCTATCATAGAGGCACCTTAAGACGCTGAATTCCCCGGGCCACCCAGACTGCCAGGGAAACATTTGAGATATGATATTCCAGCGCAACAATAGGAAGGCTGTCCGTTGGAACGCGGAAGAGTTTAATGGAATCTATAAGGTGAGCCCAGATAAACATTGTGGCGTGCATGGTTAACAAGGGCAAATTGTGTTGAAAATGCTTCAGACTGTAAGCTGCGAGTATAGCTGGCAGGGACCGACGTCTGACATTGAAGCCATCGTTGCGGAGAGGACGGGGACCACCATTCAGGCGCCTGTTCTGCCAAGTTAGCTAGATAATATTTATAAAGATCAGGGACACCTAGTCCTCCACATCTTATTGGGGGATGCAGCGCTGACTTGGATATTCTGGGGCGTTTATTATTTTAATTATATTAATTTTGTTGAAACCTTAGGTATGTGAAGGGGAAGGCATCTAAGAAAGTACAGAATTTTAGGGAGACATAGCATTTTAGCAGCATTAATGCGAGCAATCCAAGACAGATGAACTTGTGACATTTTGACGTAATACCTTTTTAGTTCTGCTCTTAGATTACCCAAATTAATGGACATGGTCTCCGCTACAGAGCGAGATAGTTTCACACCTAGGTAAGTGATGGGCTGATCAACCCATTGGAAAGAGTACATCTGCTGAAGACGCCCTCTAATGTCTCCCGGGACATGAAAATCTGAAACCTTGGTTTTCTTTTCATTTAATTTGTAATAGGAACATTGTGAGTAGGAGGTAAGTATGTGGGACAGGGCAGCTAAAGAGTTTTCAGGTTCTGTCAGAGTGAGGATCACATCATCGGCGTAGAGACTGATTACGTGAGAAAGGTCTCTCACATGGATTCCCGTAACCTGTGGACAGGTCCTTATGATCATCGCCAAAGGTTTTATAACTAAAGTGAAAATTTGTGGCGACAGCGGGCAGTCTTGCTGGGTGCTGTTTGTGATTTGGGGTCAGATAGATAACCAGATGCCAAGACCCCATTATGGCCAAGAGTATGGGACCATGAAACCCAAACTTCCGCAGGACCTGTTTCAGGAACCCCCAATGAACCCTATCAAACACTTTTTCAGCATCGAGAGATAAAAACATTGTGGGGATCCTGGACCCCCCCACCCCGCCAACTGAATAAAATTGACCATGTGTCTAGTGCCATCCCTACACTGTCTCCCAGGGACAAATCCAACCTGATCAGGATCAACTAAGGAGGGAAGAAAAGTATTAATACAAGAAGCCAAAATTTTTGATACAGCTTTAGATCCACATTCAACAGGGATATGGGGCGGAAATTTGCAGGATCATCTGGGGTCTTTCCCAGTTTTGGGAGTGTGACTACTGTGGCCACCAGCATATCCGAGGGTAATACACAGTGGTGACTCTAGGATCAATATATAGGGGGGGCACAGAAGATACACAGTCAAAAATGGGGGGGCACTAATAGTTTTCACCAGCTAATCATACTACTGAAAAATACTAAAGCAGCCGCTTCCCCTGCAGCTACGCCCCTGACGCCGGGGTAATATAATTAAGGGGTATCAGGGTACATTGGGTGTAATATAACTGAGGAGCGCTATCAGACATTATGAAGGGGTAATATAGCTTACATTACCCCTGTATTACGTCCGTGATAGGATAGAACTCCTCAGTTATGTTACCCCTGTATAATGCACCCTGATACCCCTTAGTTATATTATATAACTGAGGGGTATCAGGGTACATTACACAGGGGTAATATAACTGAGGGGTATCGGGGTACATTATACAAGGGTAATATAACTGAGGAGGGCTATCATGGGACATTATACAGGGGTAATGTAAGCTATATTACCACCGTATAATGCCTGATAGGCCTCCTGAGTTACCCCTGTATAATAATGTACCCTGATACCCCTTAGTTATATGACCCCGCCGGGATCATATAACTAAGGGGTATCCGGGTAAAAATTATACAAGGGTAATATAACTCAGGAGGCCTATCAGGCATTATACGGTGGTAATATAAGTTATATTACCCCCTGTATAATGTACCCCGATACCCCTTGGTTATATTACCCCCTGTATAATGTACCCTGATTACCCTCAGTTATATAACTGAGGGGTATCAGTCAGGGGACATTATGGGTAATATTATAACTAAGGGGTATCAGGGTACATTAAACAAGGGTAATATAACTGAGGAGGACTCAGTGCTATCAGGGGACATTATACAGGGTTGAGGAGGGGCTGGGCGCAAGCAGGCAGGCCATGAGGCGAGGTAGTGGGGGTACATACTTTTTTTTAAACTTTTTATTCTTACTTTGTTTTCTTCTTAGCCTGCCTAGGGGCCGGCCAGGCCAGGGCCAGGCAGAGTTCTTGGGAAGTTGCCACACACAGTCCTCCTCTGGACCTCTCCTGTCCGAAGCTGGGGCCTGGGCTGGGCACAGACAGGCTCACTGACACTAGCAGACGCAGGGCTGGGCACAGACAGGCTCACTGACACTAGCAGACGCAGGGCTGGGCACAGACCGGCTCACTGACACTAACAGACGCAGGGCTGGGCACAGACCGGCTCACTGACACTAGCAGACGCAGGGCTGGGCACAGACAGGCTCACTGACACTAGCAGACGCAGGGCTGGGCACAGACCGGCTCACTGACACTAGCAGACGCAGGGCTGGGCACAGACCGGCTCACTGACACTAGCAGACGCAGGGCTGGGCACAGACCGGCTCACTGACACTAGCAGACGCAGGGCTGGGCACAGACCGGCTCACTGACACTAGCAGACGCAGTAGCAGAGCTGCAGAACAGAAGCAAGCGTTCGCGCGGGCGGGCAGGCACGCAGCTTTACGTGGTGACGTCAACTCTGCACGCTCTGCCTCCGCTGGGTCCGAACGCCCCCCCACCGCCATCTGTCATGTCTGTGTATGTTGTCTGTGATGTGATTTGTGAATCACTCACTGAGTAGTGTGGGCTAGAGATGGGAAGTTCGGACCTTTCACATGAACAATGAATCGTGAATCGAATCTTCGGTTCACTCGCTGACTCTGCTGAGCTGAGACGCAAGTGAACCGAAGAGCTTAGGTGGTGCGCATGCGCGGATGCTTCGATTCACTTGCTGACTCGCTGAGTCGGCTCTTGGCACTTGGTCTGAGCTCTGACTGAGTGAGGAAGGGAAGCGGACAGGAGTCAGGACAGAATGCATTGTCACCCACAGTGACAGTCTGACCATACAACCAAGCATGGGCGTAGGAAGCGGGGGGGACAGGTATGGTCAAATCCCCCCCAGCGGCAGCGGGGCAATGTGTGCGGCGGCAGCGGCGGGGCAGGCACTGAGATGAGCGCTTCCACGAGCGCTCATCTCCATAGTGATCTCTCAGGACAGCGATACAAACAGATGACTGTGTGTAGGAGCAGGGCAGGGTGGCGTGTCCCTTTCCCTTCCTCTGATAGGCTGCAGGCACTAGCGCCGCCTGAGCCGTACAGCGTGGGACACAGGCCGGAAGAGGCTGCATCACATCACTGCCAAGGAGATAAGTATGAGTGTTTATTTTTTTTTTTATATATATACAATACTTTGTTTTACTGGCACATAAAGGGGGGCTATTACTGGCACATGATTGGGGGGGCTATTACTGGCACATGATTGGGGGGGCTGTTATTACTGCACATTATTGGGGGGGCGTTATTACTGGCACATGATTGGGGGGCTGTTATTACTGGCACATGATTGGGGGGCTGTTATTACTGGCACATGATTGGGGGGCTGTTATTACTGGCACATGATTGGGGGGCTGTTATTACTGGCACATGATTGGGGGGCTGTTATTACTGGCACATGATTGGGGGGCTGTTATTACTGGCACATGATTGGGGGGCTGTTATTACTGGCACATGATTGGGGGGCTGTTATTACTGGCACATGATTGGGGGGGCTGTTATTACTGGCTGATGAGAGGCGCTGGGGGGCTGATGAGAGGCACTGGGGGGGCTGATGAGAGGCACTGGGGGGCTGATGAGAGGCACTGGGGCTCTTATCTGAGGTCTGATTGGGGGTCATTCATATTGGGGTCTGAGCTGAGATGTGATCTGAGGTCTTATTAACATTGGGGATCTTATTGGGGCTGTTAGCTGAGGTCTGATTAACATTGGTGGTCTGATTGGTGGTCTGACCTGAGGTGTAATGAAAAATATTTTTTTCTTATTGTGCCCACTTCCAGCCCGGAGCCCAGAGCACTGATCCGGAGCAGCTTGGCCTCACAGTCTCCCACACTCCTTCTGCCCGGCCAAGCCAGCCATCACCCCTGAGGACAGGCCAGCCAGCACCCCTGAGTCTTCAGAACTGTAAGTGGGGGGGGGGGTTCACACACACACACACTTAAAATTTAACGATATAAACAGCTCGCAGTTTACTGAATAAAAATATACCCGGCGAGCAAAATCGCTGTCCCCCCCCCAGATTTTTGGTGGTTCCTACACCCATGCAACCAAGTGAAGTGAATGCACAGGGAAAACTGTATGTGCTGAGTTGATAACAGTAACACTGGCTGATAATAAAATAGTCCACAGTCCGCACAGACATCACACAGGACAATAACTAGTGTGAACCCACCCTTAGTTATATAGCTACTGAATGAGACAGAAGAAGGGATGCCTTTAACATATATATCTCCTTGAGAAGCCAATTTGATCCTAAAGGGTTACTTCAACCTGTAATCTAAACTCTGTGTCATCTGTCACTTCTCTTATCTCTCTGCTGACGGCCACCTGTCCCTTAATCTTATCACTGCTGCAACAAAAGCATCAGCCTCAGTGTAAACTGTTCTAGTGACTCACGGTTCTTTTAACTCAAATTGCCCCCCCCCCCCCTTGCCCCCCTGTAGCGACGCCACTGGTAATACACCTGTGGAGAGGAAACCATTGTACAGTGTGGCCAAATAGGGAGCCAATTGCGCTTGGAAGGATTATATAGTAATCGGAAATAAAGCCATCTGGGCCCGGCGCTTTGCCTAGAGGTGTGGCTTTAAGTGCTATAAGGATCTCTTCAACAGATATCGACTTATTAAGTAACAAATGTTGTTCACCCGAGAGGGAAGGAAGGTTTAGTGGGTCTAAGAAAGACCTTATACCCTCCTCAGTAGGTTGGGGGGTGGAAGTATCATCCCTGAGATTATACGGACGTGCATAATATGATGCAAACGCATTGGTTATCTCTTGCGGATGTGTGGTCATGGACCCACCATAATGTATTTTCTCTATCCTAGAGTTTGCAGCTCTGCGTTTAAACCTGTGTGCAAGTAAAGACCCTGCCCTGTCACCCATGTGATAAAAAGAGGTTTTCAAACGACGCAACACTCTTTCATGATTATACAGGAGGAGGGATCTTAAATATAGCCGACTGTGTTGGAGATCTACTAGGCGGTCTCTATTTTTCTTCAGACGAGCAGCTGATTGTAAAAGGATCCCTCTCATATACGCCTTATGAGAAAGCCACAAGGTCGAAATAGATATCTCTGGTGATTCATTGAGGAGGAAGAATTCCTGTAGATGAGTGCGATATGCCTCCATTCTTTTTAAGCAGATATGGATGAAGTCTCCATGATGGTGGCGGTGGGTTAGGGAGACCGGTATCTAGTACCAGGGTTATAGGCGCATGGACAGTCACAATGCCCGACCCCACCGCCTTATGCAATAGATCTCTCGAGATTAGAAAATAGTCAATGCGAGACTGTGAGGCAGGGCCGTTTCTAGGGAATCTTACCAACAGGGCGAACATTAAAAATGTGCCCCCTCCCTCCCCCCCCTTAAAGGGGTTGTCTCACTTCAGTAAGTTGCATTTATCATGTATCAGTATTACACATGATAAGATACAGAGGTTCAGCCGGCAGTATTATACACAGTAATATTTTCCTTTCAATCTACCAGTGCATTTCCAGTAACAGCCCTCCCAGCACACGATATGCTATTTTGACCTTTTCATCATGGCCGATCTTTGCAGACAGGTTTAGCTTGGCAGGAAATAGCCGCTGAGCCTGCCGGTCTATCAACCACCTAGAACATGACGTCACTTTCTGCTGCTGCTGTTGAGATGCCAGTCACAGCGTCCGCGGTCGGGGCGCATTGGAATGGGAGGAGGTCAGGGGCGTTACTAGGGTCGAAGGGGCCCAAGCCCCAATGAATATGGCCCAATTCTCTAAGTCCCCCCCCCACACCGCATTTTGCTGTACTTGCTATACAGCGCCCCATACCTCTTATATCCAGTGACGTCTCCTTTGATGTAGATGCAAAAAACCAACGGTCATTGGACCAAAAAAATCCCTTTAGGGATCGCCACTAAATTTGTAAAATTATCTCTTTATTTCATTATTTTAAAACATGCGGTATCAGGACAGAAGAAACCGTTAAAACTATCGGTCCAAGATGGATTTTGAAACCAATTTACCCAGTGGCTGCTAGTGATCACTAGCAGTGACTGAGAGGCACGTGGCCATATGGATGTTGTGACCACATGCACATGGAAAATGAGCAAGACAACATGTGTGGTTTTAAATGCAGGTTTGCCAAGGTATACACATGACCCTGTTCCTGAAGGCATGCATTAGCCGTTGACAGCAGAGTATGACTTGTATTAATGCTAGGGGACGGCTGGTACCGTGATGGCTGGTTGGTTGTGCATACGTATGCACATAGAAAGCAGGCTTTTGGATGACTGAGTGGTGCTAAAGTCTAACCCCACCACTATTTATTGTGGTTGATCTTTACCTGTTTCACAGGTATAGCACTTTGGTCAATTGTCCTGCAATTCACGGATCTATTTCACGGATGATAATGGCAGATGGACACGATACGTCAATTTATGGCTTCGCTTTATTGACGACGTGTTCATCTTCTGGGCAGGGACCAAGTCCGAGTTTGCTGACTTTGTACGGGTACTAAGTGATAATGAAATGGGACTCTTTTTCACCTTTGAGATCCATGATGATAAGATCGATTTCCTGGATTTGACAGTCTATAAAGATCAGGATGGCTGTTTAGGGACCCGTCTCTTCCATAAGAAGACTGCCACCAACAGTCTGCTCCAATGGGACAGTTGCCATCCGGGGCCCCTTAAAAAGGGCATCCCTAAGGGACAATATCTGCGGTTGCGGCGCAGCTGTTCCATGGTGACGGACTATCTGGTGGCAGCTAAAGATCTATAACGTTGTAGGAGAGGGTACCCACAGCATGTGCTGGCCAAGGCACATCAGCACTGACCGCAACACTTTGCTGGTTCCACGGGCGAAAACACTGGAGGGTGATAAAATCCGTATCATCGCAACCTTTGATGATGCCCATGAAGCAGTTCGAGCTACTCTTGCTCAATTCTGGGGAATTCTACAATCAGACCCAGATGGAGGTCACCTTGTAGGTGATGAGCCGAGTATTACATATCGCAGGGGGAGAAACCTGCGTGATAGGTTGGTGCACGGCCTATATCAATCCCCTGTGGCATCTACTTGGCTAGGGACTAGACCCATGGGCACATTTCGCTGCAGCGGTTGCGTGGCGTGTGATGTGATTCGGACTGGGAACAGCTTCACCAGTACGGTCACGCAAAAACAATACTCAATCAGGTCATTTATCAACTGTAAGACCCGAGGCATCGTATATTTGGCAACCTGCAAATGCGGGATGCAGTATGTAGGAAAAACGATGCGAGAATTTTGGAGACGGATCGGGGAGCACTTAAATGACATTCGTAAGGGTGCAGACACTCCCATTGCACGTCACGTTGCCTCGGCTCATGATAATGACTTGAATTCTATTCACTTCCAGGGAATCGAAACAGTAAGGAGACCTGTGAGAGGTGGTGATCATGACAAAAGAGTATTACAGAAGGAAGCACAGTGGACTTTTCGGTTACAGACAGTGCGTCCTAAGGGGCTCAGTGAATTTATTTCTTTTGCCTGCTTCATCTGATATGGTCCCAATATGTGCCTTCTGTAGCCGTTAGTCTGGTTATTGTTCCACTATAGCTATGAATAGCAAATTGTGTGGTGCTCATTTATTGTTGTATCCGTACCTATCCCTCCCACCTTATTCATCCATCAGCCTCGGTTAGCCCCCCCATCCCCATACTGCATACATTGTTACTGAACACTACCTATGTGCCGCCCCTGTCTTTATCTATCTGTACTGTGCAGGGGCTAGCCTCAATGGACACACATGTCGCTGACTAACTTGCCCTCAGTGAAACATCGCTCACTGTATTTCGCACTTGGACTTTCTAAAACTAAAGCGCAGCACGATTACACCCCACCCGACATGTTTCGCCACAAAAGTGGCTTCGTCAGGGGATGTGGGGTACTAGCGATGTAGATGTTCTCTTTCCTCATCTTCTCCTTTCAGACCTTCAAACCAGACCACCATTTTTCAGCCATTTTTCTTCCCTGCAGTTTGAGAAAAAAAATCTTAGTTTACTACTTTTCCATCATCCTCCCATCTTCTGGACAAATCATCCTACTACCCCCAATACTGTTCCACTGTGCTCCCCAATATTATACTGTAGAAACCGATAAACCCCCTGATAATACAAGTACCACACAGAGCCCCCCATATAAAATACCCCTTCTTTGTGGCCTCAGTAAATGCCCCCCAATAATATGCCAGTAAGAAGTTCCCCCATAGATGCCCCCCAATAATGTGCCAGTAAGAAGTGCCCCCATAGATTCCCCGCAATAATGTGCCAGTAGCAAGTGCCTTTCCATGCCCCCCACCAAATCTTGTGCCACAAGTATTGTCCCGTATAAAAATAAAAAACACTTCTACTTACCTCCATGTCAGCGATGCGATGCAGGCCTCTTCCAGCCTGTGTCCCGCGCTGTACGACTCAGGCGCGATGACGTCATCGCTCCGCCTGCACCAGCCTCTGATAGGCTGTAGGCCTTGTGGCCGGCACCCTATCAGAGGAACCCTGCCCCGCCACAGCCCAGCCATCTGTATCGCTGTCCTGAGGACGGCGATACAGATGACTATGGAGATGAGATGCTCATCTCCCCGATCCGCTCTCAGCCCTGACTCTTACTATATTCTCGGGGAGGGGAGGGGCAATTGACCCGTTGGCGCCCCCCTCTTCTAGCTGGAGACACACGCCCCGTGCGGTCACACCCCTAGCCCGGCTGTAGAAACGGCTCTGCTGTGAGGAATGGGATGACGAGATATGCGTGTAGTCATGCTCACCACCGTGATGGTACCTCCAAATGTCATGCAGCAAGGTAGTTTTAAGCGAATTTTGTAATTCTTCTTGCCTAACGCCTGCTCTTGTGCGACAGTCTAAGTCCGCATTAATTGGGATATTAAAGTCGCCACCCATTATCACATCCCCTCTTGCTACCTTCTGGATTTTCTTAAAAAGCCTATGAAGGACATTGGGTGCATACACACACACAATGGTCTACTGAGTTCCCTCTATTGAACATATTAGAATAATCTATATCGGCCTGCAGAATCGGTAATACATTGGTGGCGTGTAAAGTACCAGCTTTCCTCTTTTTAACAGATGGGGAATGAAAAATAAATGGAAAGCAGCGATGTACGCATCTGTGCAGATCCGATTCCAATAAATGGGATTCCTGTATCAGGGCCACATCGCATCTGGACTGCACGATATCCGACCAAAGCTGAGAGCGCCTAAACGGAGAGCTCAGGCCTCTCACATTATCGGAATAAAACTTTAACCCCATGGTGAGATGATAGGTAATATATTTTGCACCAGCACCTGCATGTCTGTAAAGCATCCCGGTGACATGTATAGCAGTGAGCACAATAACGTTTTGGTGAATGAAATCTGAGGACACCTGCTAAAAGGGATAACCATAGGAAAAAAGAAGACAAAAAATAAAAATAAGAATATCTAACAGAGGACAAAAAAAAAAACATTTTCGCTGTGTGGAATGACAATGGTCTAAGACCCACGAGGGATAGCAGCGAATTTCAAACATATTAGGATGTCTGTTTATTTGCACTGTTATTGCACTGAATTGTGTAAAGGGTTAATAAACAGCCAGTTGACACTAAAAGACTTTGGGAATTTCTAGCCTGTGCACTGAGAAGCCAATAATGTTCCACTGCTGTCATAAGGGACTATGCAAAGCTGAGTTTTGGAAGCAAAAGCCAGACACTGTGACCTTTTGACTGTCTAGTTAACCCCTTCACCTCCAGGTCAGAAAGAAGCAGACCGGATGGGGGGAGGTATAGCAGATGGAAGTCACTTACACATACCGTCCTCCAGACATCCAAACGAACTGTAGGGAAAGTTCAAGAAACTCACACAGTCTCCCAATCCGTAGTGAGCTTGTCAGGGTTAGGTCCAGCCGCCTTGCCCGGTTGGGGTATGTCAGGTAGTAGACCCCATTTGTGCCAATTGAGTGCCGCCTCCTGAGGGGAGCCACAGACAAATTGTTTTCCTTCATGCCTAATCAGAAGCTTGACGGGAAAGCCCGGTAGCGAATATGTTGCTCTCGAAGTATTTTGGTGACTGGGATGTACTCCCTTCTCTTAGCCAAGGTGGCGGCAGACAGGTCAGGAAACACAGAGATGCCTTTGAAAGAAGCTGACGGGGCCTAGTTTTGCCTTAGGGCCCTCAGGAACCTGTCTTTTATGTGGTAGAAATGGATACGCGCCACAATGTCGCGTGGTAGAGAAGGGTCTAACCCTTTAGGTTTAGGGAGACGGTGAATGCGATCAATAATTAAATCCATGTCTGACACTGAAGGAATGGCGTCTTTTATTAAGCCTTTAAGAAGTGTCTCCAAAGCCTCAGGCTCTACTGACTCAGGGACTCCAAGGAGTCCCACGTTGTTCCGTCTGTGGCGGTCCTCTAGGTCTTGTAGCTTGTTCTTGAGCGCTGCTATGTCATCTTCAAGCGCCTCATGGGCATCGATCAGAGCATTGTGAGACGTGCCGAACTCCGCCATTTTCCCTTCCACATGCGTGGCACGCTCTCCTAGGCTCTGGAGTTCGCGCCAAAACTCTTTCAGCATGGTTGAGGGGAGATCGCCGCCATGAGCTGTGAGGACGGTGAGCCGGAATGAGTTGGCCTGGACGTCGCCAGTCTGGCAAAAAACTCCATGAGTTTCTTCGGCGCCTGCCTTTTTCTTAGCTTGCCCATCTCAGAAGTCTTTGTTGCACCTCCAAGTTATGCGGCCGGCGCCATCAGCGTGCAGGCCACGCCCCCTCAATACATCTGTATTGTAATGCATTGCCTGTTAGTGTATTACACAGAGTAGTACACTAACAGGTTGCCTAGGAGACTGGCCTAGGGCTGGATCTCCTAGAAAGCAGGTCCCGATGCCATGCAAGGCATTATCGGGCTGCCTTTTCACCCATCGGGTCCCCACCACAGCACCGCGGGGACCCGATGGGCTCCTTCACCCGCCGCAAACCCCTTCTATGCCGCGGTCAGCGCAGACTGCGGCATAGAAGGGGTTAATCCACCAACATCGGCTTTGACAGCGATGCCGGCAGATAGAGCAGGGGCCCAGCTATCAGTGACTGCCGGGCCCCTGCAGTGATCGGGTGCGTACAGCTCAGGTGCCCGACCAATCACCATGACGTAATAGTACGTCCAAATGCGGGAAGTCACTTGCCGCCATGACGTATTATTATGTGTCGGGAAGGGGCTAACTAGACAGTCAAAAGGTCACAGTGTCTGGCTTTTGCTTCCAAAACTCAGCTCTGCATAGTCCCTTATGACAGCAGTGGAACATTATTGGCTTCTCAGTGCACAGGCTAGAAATTCCCAAAGTCTTTTAGTGTCAACTGGCTGTTTATTAACCCTTTACACAATTCAGTGCAATAACAGTGCAAATAAACTGAACATATCATATATAATTCAATTCAGTATAAGTGCAAACAGCAGCATACATCACAGTGCAAGTTAACCCGTCAAGGTGCACTAAAGTAGGGAGTCGATGGTTTTGCATTCCAGCCGGGTCACATCAGGTTCTGAGAATCTGACAAGGAACCCCCCATTTTTTTAACATATGGACACCGGTAACATAGGCCATGCCCCCCGCTGACCTGCTGCATTCCAATAACAAGTTGTGTAGATATCCTTCATCATACCCAAAATTAAAAGAGTCCACATAAAACCCCAGAATAAACAGACCCCAAAATAAATACAGAACCCCAAAAGTAAGCACAGACCCCCTTAAATAAACACATTCCATAGAATACAGACCACAGCACTGACCCTGAAAAAGCTACAGACTCCAGACCATTCCCCCTTAATATGGACTCAATGAAAAATATATACCTCAGAATGGACCCCAGAATACAGACACCTAAGTAAATAGACCCCCAAAATAACTAAAGACCCCAGACCAGGCAACATAAGCAAACGTGTAGAAAAATGGAGGTAAAGTTTTGTCAATCCCGGTCTTTATTGCACCAAATTGTATATACAAGTACAGTGGCACCCCTCGTCACTCCCCCAGATTAACGCGTTTCGAACTGTTCAGTTCTTAGTCATAATCCACTGTGTCAATTTTGCTGTGGGTTTATGTAGGATGGACTCCCATCAGCCCCAGGAAAAGGGGAGGAGGGGAGCGCAATCCTACAATCAGCCCCACAGCAGACACCTGTTCAAACAGAGTAGAAAGTATACACCCGTGTGAAATAAAGTGTTTTAAAATCACTAAAATAAGTTCCCATGGGTCGGTTTAGAAAGATTAGTGATATGGCTGAAAATAATGAGACACAAGAAAAAATTGAGTAGATAAAAAATGAATTAAATACATTGTGTAAAAATATATATAATCAGCCACTGTTACGACCTATAGTATCGGGTATTGGCTCTTTGACAGAGAGAGTGGGTG
The DNA here is from genome assembly GCF_905171765.1 of Bufo bufo. NCBI lineage: Eukaryota > Metazoa > Chordata > Amphibia > Anura > Bufonidae > Bufo > Bufo bufo. Next base: position 686,027,274 of record NC_053391.1, read on the forward strand.
AATGGTTGGATACAATGCTGCAATCGTTGGTCAAACGCATCCCTGGATATATCAAAGATACATCTGATGTCCTCAGATGTACAGTACAGACCAAAAGTTTGGACACACCTTCTCATTCAAAGAGTTTTCTTTATTTTCATGACTATGAAGGCATCAAAAGTATGAATTAACACATGTGGAATTATATACATAACAAACAAGTGTGAAACAACTGAAAATATGTCATATTCTAGGTTCTTCAAAGTAGCCACCTTTTGCTTTGATTACTGCTTTGCACACTCTTGGCATTCTCTTGATGAGCTTCAAGAGGTAGTCCCCTGAAATGGTTTTCACTTCACAGGTGTGCCCTGTCAGGTTTAATAAGTGGGATTTCTTGCCTTATAAATGGGGTTGGGACCATCAGTGGCGTTGAGGAGAAGTCAGGTGGATACACAGCTGATAGTCCTACTGAATAGACTGTTAGAATTTGTATTATGGCAAGAAAAAAGCAGCTAAGTAAAGAAAAACGAGTGGCCATCATTACTTTAAGAAATTAAGGTCAGTCAGTCAGCCGAAAAATTGGCAAAACTTTGAAAGTAAAGGCTATTTGACCATGAAGGAGAGTGATGGGGTGCTGCGCCAGATGACCTGGCCTCCACAGTCACCGGACCTGAACCCAATCGAGATGGTTTGGGGTGAGCTGGACCGCAGAGTGAAGGCAAAAGGGCCAACAAGTGCTAAGCATCTCTGGGAACTCCTTCAAGACTGTTGGAAGACTATTTCAGGGGACTACCTCTTGAAGCTCATCAAGAGAATGCCAAGAGTGTGCAAAGCAGTAATCAAAGCAAAAGGTGGCTACTTTGAAGAACCTAGAATATGACATATTTTCAGTTGTTTCACACTTGTTTGTTATGTATATAATTCCACATGTGTTAATTCATAGTTTTGATGCCTTCATAGTCATGAAAATAAAGAAAACTCTTTGAATGAGAAGGTGTGTCCAAACTTTTGGTCTGTACTGTATTTATTTACATAAGAATAATAATCATGACCTTTTTTCTTTCTTTCTTCTCTGTATTATCCATATATAGTTTTTATACCAGGATCCATGGATCTGTACGACTGAGTATATAGTATATTGCAACATTGTCAAAAAATCAGACAGAACTATGTGCACGTGTGGGTTTTGTTCCCTCAAGCTGCATTCTCGCCGTGCGATTTACTGCTAATGAAACAGGAAGATCTGTACAACTATGTCTGCACATGACGGCTTCAGGGATCAAACTCCTATAGTGCAACTTGTTGCAATATACTGATGAGAAAAATGGCTGATTATATATATTTTTACACAATGTATTTAATTCATTTTTTATCTACTCTATTTTTTCTTGTGTCTCATTATTTTCAGCCATATCACTAATCTTTCTAAACCGACCCATGGGAACTTATTTTAGTGATTTTAAAACACTTTATTTCACACGGGTGTATACTTTCTACTCTGTTTGAACAGGTGTCTGCTGTGGGGCTGATTGTAGGATTGCGCTCCCCTCCTCCCCTTTTCCTGGGGCTGATGGGAGTCCATCCTACATAAACCCACAGCAAAATTGACACAGTGGATTATGACTAAGAACTGAACAGTTCGAAACGCGTTAATCTGGGGGAGTGACGAGGGGTGCCACTGTACTTGTATATACAATTTGGTGCAATAAAGACCGGGATTGACAAAACGTTACCACGAGCGCTGGAGCCTCCATTTTTCTACACGTTATGATGTCTGGACTGGCTTGGGTCTGCTCCGCGCATTGAACCACAGGGTGAAATCGGGTGAGCTGGACAACTTACTATTTCTACTTTAACATAAGCAAACACGGAGCCACAGAAACTACCACAGAACAGCTCACACACACTTCTCCTCTGCGCCGGTTTGCAGCTTCACTTGTTGGCTTGAGGACCTGTAGACACATGGTCATGTGACCGCAGGTCCTTCAATAATAGAAGGTGCTACACATTTCTGCTTTAGGGATTGTGTACATCTAAATTTCATTTTGTTTTGTTTTTTGTTTTGTTTTGCTTCGGTTTGTGATGAACGTACGTTATGCATTAAATATAAAGTTACGGCTGTAATCTTTGTTGTGTGGCGGGGCCCCCGATGGGTGCCTACTCCTCTTTATGTCAGCTACCTACTGTGCACTGGCAGTACAGCAGTACAGTTTATGTGCAGTAAAGTAAGGTATACTGTAGTCAGCTAGACAGCTACTCCCTGAACCCGTCCATTTTAATGTGATTCTGAGTGGGTTTTGTAACTGGTCCAGTTCGGGAGGCTCCATTTTTGCCTCTGACAGTCTTTGTCTGTGCCCCATTGTGTATGTTACCTTTGCCAAAAGGGGTTGGTTCCCTTGAAAGAGACACGTCTGGTAAAACGGATGCACATTATTCCTGGTGCAGGTCCTGCGGGGGCGGAGCATGACAGGGATTCTCTTTGTCTCCCTGCATCATGCTCCGCCCCTGCAGAACCTGCACTAGACATGGCACAGTGTATACACATTTCCAAGACTGTTCCTTTAAGCATATATCCAAAGAAGGTCGGCACTGCTCAAGTAGTTTCGCGGTGCACGTGTCTGCGGGCAGGAATCCCAGTGAATAATTCGGGAAGAACAAGACCGGCCGGTCTTGTTCTTCACGAATTGTTCCTTTAAGCAGTCCTGGTAAACATTATAAGGTTTGATATGTGAGGAATATAGATGTAATAAAAACAACTGCAGAACTCCGACCACACAGATAATTGTACGATATAAATACCGTACTGAAGCTCATAACCTGCTCGAAAACATGTTTACCAGCTCCCGGATATTTAACCCCTCAGGGGGCTCCGTCTGTGAAGACCCCCAGGCCCAGGCCTGCCATTTTATTACTGCTATTAAATGTTAAAATAACAGTAAAAGCACAATACACTGCAATACAGAAGTAGTGTAATAGACTGTAAGAGCGATCCTGCGATTACATGTTCAAGTCCCCTACAGAATCTAAAAATGAAAGTTTAATAAAGTGTTTAGAAATCTAAAAAAAAACAAAAAACAAGTCTTTAACACAGATTCCCCCCCCCCCCCCAATTTATCATATAAAAAAATTAACATAATTGGTATTGCCGTGTCCGAAATATTACAATATCGGGTTATATGCTCTGCAGAGTGAAAAAAAAGCACAGTGATGGAATTGCTGGGGTTTAAAAAATTAGCAAAAGAACATACAGTATGTACCCTGATATCTTATGGTACCAATAAACATAAAAGCAGTTCACCACAAAAAAAACAAGCCCTCACACTATCAGAAATATAAAGGTTCTGAGTGTCCAAATATGGAGAAGCAAAGCAATTTTTTAAACAAATACTTAAAAAAAAAAAATGTAATGTACTAAAACAAAAACTACATAAATGTGGTATTGTACTGAGCCGCAGAATCCGGTTATCATGTTATTTTTAAGACACAACAAATGAAAAATTTAAACTCAAAAGACCACAACAGAATTACATGTTATGGCGCTTTAATTAGTGCCATCCAACATGTATCTAATCTATTAAAGGGGTACTCCAGGCTTTTAATATTGATGACCTATCTTCAGGATGGGTATTCAACAGGGCCGGACTGGGGATAAAAACCAGCCCTGGAAAAAGTTGCACACCAGCCCCACAGCATTGCGTCATTATTTACTTGTTTATAAAAGGGGAAAGCATTCATTTTAACCACCTAAGCCCCCTTAGCTTAAACACCCTTAATGACCAGGCCACTTTTTACACTTCTGACCTACAGTACTTTGACCGTTTATTGCTCGGTCATGCAACTTACCACCCAAATGAATTTTACCTCCTTTTCTTCTCACTAATAGAGCTTTCATTTGGTGGTATTTCATTGCTGCTGACATTTTTACTTTTTTTTGTTATTAATCGAAATTTAACGATTTTTTTGCAAAAAAATGACATTTTTCACTTTCAGTTGTAAAATTTAGCAAAAAAAACGACATCAATATATAATTTTTTCTCTAAATTTATTGTTCTACATGCCTTTGATAAAAAAAAATGTTTGGGTAAAAAAAAATGGTTTGGGTAAAAGTTATAGCGTTTACAAACTATGGTACAAAAATGTGAATTTCCGCTTTTTGAAGCAGCTCTGACTTTCTGAGCACCTGTCATGTTTCCTGAGGTTCTACAATGGCCAGACAGTACAAACACCCCACAAATGACCCCATTTCGGAAAGTAGACACCCTAAGGTATTCGCTGATGGGCATAGTGAGTTCATAGAACTTTTTCTTTTTTGTCACAAGTTAGCGGAAAATTATGATTATTTTTATTTTTTTCTTACAAAGTCTCATATTCCACTAACTTGTGAAAAAAAAAAAACTTCCATGAACTCACTATGCCCATCAGCGAATACCTTGGGGTCTCTTCTTTCCAAAATGGGATCACTTGTGGGGTAGTTATACTGCCCTGGCATTCTAGGGGCCCAAATGTGTAGTAAGTAGTTTGAAATCAAAATCTGTAAAAAATGGCCGGTGAAATCCGAAAGGTGCTCTTTGGAATGTGGGCCCTTTTGCCCACCTAGGCTGCAAAAAAGTGTCACACATCTGGTATCTCCGTATTCAGGAGAAGTTGAGCAATGTCTTTTGGGGTGTCATTTTACATATACCCATGCTGGGTGAGATAAATATCTTGGTCAAATGCCAACTTTGTATAAAAAAATGGGAAAAGTTGTCTTTTGCCAAGATATTTCTCTCACCCAGCATGGGTATATGTAAAATGACACCCCAAAACATATTGCCCAACTTCTCCTGAGTACGGAGATACCAGATGTGTGACACTTTTTTGCAGCCTAGGTGGGCAAAGGGGCCCACATTCCAAAGAGCACCTTTCGGATTTCACCGGCCATTTTTTACAGATTTTGATTTCAAACTACTTACCACACATTTGGGCCCCTAGAATGCCAGGGCAGTATAACTACCCCACAAGTGACCCCATTTTGGAAAGAAGACACCCCAAGGTATTCCGTGAGGGGCATGGTGAGTTCCTAGAATTTTTTATTTTTTGTCACAAGTTAGCGGAAAATGATGATTTTTTTTTTTCTTACAAAGTCTCATATTCCACTAACTTGTGACAAAAAATAAAAACTTCCATGAACTCACTATGCCCATCAGCGAATACCTTGGGGTGTCTTCTTTCCAAAATGGGGTCACTTGTGGGGTAGTTATACTGCCCTGGGATTCTAGGGGCCCTAATGTGTGGTAAGTAGTTTGAAATCAAAATCTGTAAAAAATGGCCGGTGAAATCCGAAAGGTGCTCTTTGGAATGTGGGCCCCTTTGCCCACCTAGGCTGCAAAAAAGTGTCACACATGTGGTATCGCCGTACTCAGGAGAAGTTGGGCAATGTGTTTTGGGGTGTCATTTTACATATACCCATGCTGGGTGAGAAAAATATCTTGGCAAAAGACAACTTTTCCCATTTTTTTATACAAAGTTGGCATTTGACCAAGATATTTATCTCACCCAGCATGGGTATATGTAAAATGACACCCCAAAACACATTGCCCAACTTCTCCTGAGTACGGAGATACCACGTGTGTGACACTTTTTTGCAGCCTAGGTGGGCAAAGGGGCCCACATTCCAAAGAGCACCTTTCGGATTTCACCGGCCATTTTTTACAGATTTTGATTTCAAACTACTTACCACACATTAGGGCCCCTAGAATCCCAGGGCAGTGTAACTACCCCACAAGTGACCCCATTTTGGAAAGAAGACACCCCAAGGTATTCGCTGATGGGCATAGTGAGTTCATGGAAGTTTTTATTTTTTGTCACAAGTTAGTGGAATATGAGACTTTGTAAGAAAAAAAAAAAAAGAAAAAAAATCATCATTTTCCGCTAACTTGTGACAAAAAAAATAATTCTAGAAACTCGCCATGCCCCTCACGGAATACCTTGGGGTGTCTTCTTTCCAAAATGGGGTCACTTGTGGGGTAGTTATACTGCCCTGGCATTCTAGGGGCCCTAATGTGTGGTAAGTAGGTAGATGACCTGTGAAATCCGAAAGGTGCTCTTTGGAATGTGGGCCCCTTTGCCCACCTAGGCTGCAAAAAAGTGTCACACATGTGGTATCGCCGTACTCAGGAGAAGTTGGGCAATGTGTTTTGGGGTGTCATTTTACATATACCCATGCTGGGTGAGAAAAATATCTTGGCAAAAGACAACTTTTCCCATTTTTTTATACAAAGTTGGCATTTGACCAAGATATTTATCTCACCCAGCATGGGTATATGTAAAATGACACCCCAAAACACATTGCCCAACTTCTCCTGAGTACGGAGATACCACGTGTGTGACACTTTTTTGCAGCCTAGGTGGGCAAAGGGGCCCACATTCCAAAGAGCACCTTTCGGATTTCACCGGCCATTTTTTACAGATTTTGATTTCAAACTACTTACCACACATTAGGGCCCCTAGAATCCCAGGGCAGTGTAACTACCCCACAAGTGACCCCATTTTGGAAAGAAGACACCCCAAGGTATTCGCTGATGGGCATAGTGAGTTCATGGAAGTTTTTATTTTTTGTCACAAGTTAGTGGAATATGAGACTTTGTAAGAAAAAAAAAAAAAAAGAAAAAAAATCATCATTTTCCGCTAACTTGTGACAAAAAAAAAAAAATTCTAGAAACTCGCCATGCCCCTCACGGAATACCTTGGGGTGTCTTCTTTCCAAAATGGGGTCACTTGTGGGGTAGTTATACTGCCCTGGCATTCTAGGGGCCCTAATGTGTGGTAAGTAGGTAGATGACCTGTGAAATCCGAAAGGTGCTCTTTGGAATGTGGGCCCCTTTGCCCACCTAGGCTGCAAAAAAGTGTCACACATGTGGTATCGCCGTATTCAGGAGAAGTTGTGCAATGTGTTTTGGGGTGTCATTTTACATATACTCATGCTGGGTGAGAGAAATATCTCGGCAAAAGACAACTTTTCCCATTTTTTATACAAAGTTGGCATTTGACCAAGATATTTATCTCACCCAGCATGGGTATATGTAAAATGACACCCAAAACACATTGCCCAACTTCTCCTGAGTACGGCGATACCAGATGTGTGACACTTTTTTGCAGCCTAGATGCGCAAAGGGGCCCACATTCCTTTTATGAGGGCATTTTTAGACATTTGGATCCCAGACTTCTTCTCACGCTTTAGGGCCCCTAAAAAGCCAGGGCAGTATAAATACCCCACATGTGACCCCATTATGGAAAGAAGACACCCCAAGGTATTCAATGAGGGGCATGGCGAGTTCATAGAATTTTTTTTTTTTTGGCACAAGTTAGCGGAAATTGATTTTTTATTTTTTTTTCTCACAAAGTCTCCCTTTCCACTAACTTGGGACAAAAATTTCAATCTTTCATGGACTCAATATGCCCCTCAGCAAATACCTTGGGGTGTCTTCTTTCCGAAATGGGGTCACATGTGGGGTATTTATACTGCCCTGGCATTCTAGGGGCCCTAAAGCGTGAGAAGAAGTCTGGAATATAAATGTCTAAAAATTTTTACGCATTTGGATTCCGTTAGGGGTATGGTGAGTTCATGTGAGATTTTTTTAGTGGAATATGAGACTTTGTAAGAAAAATAAATAAATTCCGCTAACTTGGGCCAAAAAAATGTCTGAATGGAGCCTTACAGGGGGGTGATCAATGACAGGGGGGTGATCAGGGAGTCTATATGGGGTGATCACCCCCCTGTCATTGATCACCCCCCTATAAGGCTCCATTCAGATGTCCGTATGTGTTTTGCGGATCCGATCCATGTATCCGTGGATCCGTAAAAATCATACGGACATCTGAATGCAGCCTTACAGGGGGGTGATCAATGACAGGGGGGGTGATCAATGACAGGGGGGTGATCAGGGAGTCTATATGGGGTGATCACCCCCCTGTCATTGATCACCCCCCTGTAAGGCTCCATTCAGACGTCCGTATGTGTTTTGCGGATCCGATCCATGTATCAGTGGATCCGTAAAAATCATACGGACATCTGAATGCAGCCTTACAAGGGGGTGATCAATGACAGGGGGGTGATCAATGACAGGGGGGTGATCAGGGAGTCTATATGGGGTGATCACCCCCCTGTCATTGATCACCCCCCTATAAGGCTCCATTCAGACGTCCGTATGTGTTTTGTGGATCCGATCCATGTATCCGTGGATCCGTAAAAAACATACGGACCTCTGAATGCAGCCTTACAGGGGGGTGATCAATGACAGGGGGGTGATCAGGGAGTCTATATGGGGTGATCACCCCCCTGTCATTGATCACCCCCCTGTAAGGCTCCATTCAGATGTCCGTATTTGTTTTGCGGATCCGATCCATGTATCAGTGGATCCGTAAAAATCATACGGACGTCTGAATGGAGCCTTACAGGGGGGTGATCAATGACAGGGGGGTGATCAATGACAGGGGGGTGATCAGGGAGTCTATATGGGGTGATCTGGGGTGATCAGTGGTTCATAAGGGGTTAATAAGTGACAGGGGGGGTGTAGTGTAGTGTAGTGGTGTTTGGTACTACTTTACTGAGCTGCCTGTGTCCTCTGGTGGTCGATCCAAGCAAAAGGGACCACCAGAGGACCAGGTAGCAGGTATATTAGACGCTGTTATCAAAACAGCGTCTAATATACCTGTTAGGGGTTAAAAAAATCGCATCTCCAGCCTGCCAGCGAACGATCGCCACTGGCAGGCTGGAGATCCACTCTCTTACCTTCCGATCCTGTGAACGCGCGCGCCTGTGTGCGCGCGTTCACAGGAAATCTCGGCTCACGCGAGATGACGCGTATATGCGTCGCTGAGCGCAGGGCTGCCGCCTCCGGACTGCAATCCTACGTTAGGCGCTCCGGAGGAGGTTAAAACACGTGTGTAAACACGAATATGAACTTTGCCCCACGATAGCTCTTTTGTAGAACCCCCATGAAAACTTACAGTTACTTGGCTTGGCCCTTGGGGATCTCAGACGCCACTTCCACACTTTGGCCGGGGGCTCAGCGGAGCTGATGTTGTGTTTTATCCTAATGAGAAAGATTTCATAATAAGGATTTGGAGAAGGGGCAGAGGGATAGCAGAGCAGGGAGAGGCTGGTGCTGCTACTAGGGGGTCATACCATGGGGGAGTAATAAAGCCCACCATAATGCCCCCCAGTAGAAATAATTCTCCTTATAATGGGCAAAACATACCCCCTTGTTATGCCCCCAGTTGAGCTAATGTTCCTATAATGTGCCAATATAAAATACCCCTTCTCAGTGCCCCCGTAGATGACCCCATAGTGCTCCTCTCCCCCTTCCCCATAGTATCCACCATAATGTGTCCCAGTATAAAATGCCCCTATACAGAGCCCCCCATATAAAATACCCCTTCTTTTTAGCCTCTGTAGATGCCCTTATAGTGCCACCCAATCATGTGCCAGTAAGATGTGCCCCCATAGATGCCCCCAATCATGTGCCAGTAATAAGAGCCCCCCCACTATCATGTGCCAGTAGCCATAGTGCCCCCCCTATCATGTGCCAGTAGCCCCCTCTTATGTGCCAGTAGCTCCCCTTATTATGTGCCAGTAGCCCCCTCTTATTATGTGCCAGTAGCCCCCCTTATTATGTGCCAGTAGCCATAGTGCCCCCCCTATCATGTGCCAGTAGCCCCCTCTTATTATGTGCCAGTAGCTCCCCTTATTATGTGCCAGTAGCCCCCCTTATTATGTGCCAGTAGCCGCCCCTTATGTGCCAGTAGCCGCCCCTTATGTGCCAGGAGCCCCCCTTATGTGCCAGTAGCCCCCTTATCATGTGCCAGTAGCCCCCCTTATCATGTGCCAGTAGCCCCCCTTATCATGTGCCAGTAGTCCCCCTTATCATGTGCCAGTAGCCCCCATTATCATGTGCCAGTAGCCCCCCTTATGTGCCAATAGCCCCCTTATGTGCCAGTAGCCCCCCTTATGTGCCAGTAGCCCCCTTATCATGTGCCAGCCCAGTAGTCCCCCTTATGTGCCAGTAGCCCCCCTTATGTGCTAGTAGCCCCCTTATCATGTGCCAGCCCTGTAGTCCCCCCTTATCATATGCCAGCCCAGTAGTCCCCCCTTATCATATGCCAGCCCAGTAGTCCCCCCTTATCATATGCCAGCCCAGTAGTCCCCCCTTATGTGCCAGCCCAGTAGTCCCCCCTTATCATGTGCCAGCCCAGTAGTCCCCCCTTATCATGTGCCAGCCCAGTATTGTACCTATATAAAAAAAAAGAAAACACTTATACTTCCCTCCAGCGATGCGATGCAGGCCTCTTCCGGCCTGTGTCCCTCGCTATACGGCTCAGGTGGCGCGATGACGTCATCGCGCCGCCTGCACCGGCCTCTTATAGGCTGCCAGCACTAGGCCGGCAGCCTATCAGAGGAACAGGAGGGGACACACCTCTCCCTCCCCTGCCGCAGCATAGACATCTGTATCGCCGTCCTGAGGACGGCAATACAGATGACTATGGAGATGAGCGCTTCCACAATGGAAGCGCTCATCTCCTGCTCCTGCACTCAGGCCTGCCAGCCTACCGGGAAATTTCCCGGTATCCCGGCAGGCCAGTCTGACCATGGTATTCAATATCAGATTGACGGGGGTCCGACACCCAGCACCCCCTAACGATCAGCTGTATGAAAGGCGCGGACAGTGTTAACGTTCCGTCTCCCTTCTCTCTTCCTATTCGCTGCAGCCATGTCTATGGCGAGCAGAAAGAGAGAAGGGAGACAGCACTTGCGCACTGCATGCGCCTTCCATTCATACAGCTGACTGGTGGGGGTGCCGGGTGTCGGATCCCCGACGATCCTGAGGATAGGTCATCAATATCTAAGTGTGTCATGTGTGATACTGTCTGCTGAGCTGAGTATCTAATCCTATCCTGTGTGATACTGTCTGCTGAGCTGTGTATCTAATCCTATCCTATGTGATACTGTCTGATAAGCTGCTGTATCTAATCCTATCCTGTGTGATACTGTCTTTTGAGCTGTGTATCTAATCCTATCATGTGTGATACTGTCTGCTGAGCTGTGTATCTGATCCTATCCTGTGTGATACTGTCTGCTGAGCCGTGTATCTAATCCTATCCTGTGTGATACTGTCTGCTGAGCTGTGTATCTAATCCTATCCTGTGTGATACTGTCTGCTGAGCTGTGTATCTAATCCTATCCTGTGTGATACTGTCTGCTGAGCTGTGTATCTAATCCTATCCTGTGTGATACTGTCTGCTGAGCTGTGTATCTAATCCTATCCTGTGTGATACTGTCTGCTGAGCTGTGTATCTAATCCTATCCTGTGTGATACTGTTTTCTGAGCCGTGTATCTAATCGTATCCTGTGTGATACTGTCTGCTGAGCTGTGTATCTAATCCTATCCTGTCTGATACTGTCTGCTGAGCTGTGTATCTAATCCTATCCTGTCTGATACTGTCTGCTGAGCTGTGTATCTAATCCTATCCTGTGTGATACTGTCTGCTGAGCTGTGTATCTAATCCTCTCCTGTGTGATACTGTTTGCTGAGCTGTGTATCTAATCCTATCCTGTGTGATACTGTCTGCTGAGCTGTGTATCTAATCCTATCCTGTGTGATACTGTCTGCTGAGCTGTGTATCTAATCCTATCCTGTGTGATACTGTCTGCTGAGCTGAGTATCTAATCCTATCCTGTGTGATACTGTCTGCTGAGCTGTGTATCTAATCCTATCCTGTGTGATACTGTCTGCTGAGCTGTGTATCTAATCCTCTCCTGTGTGATACTGTCTGCTGAGCTGTGTATCTAATCCTATCCTGTGTGATACAGTCTGCTGAGCTGTGTATCTAATCCTATCCTGTCTGATACTGTCTGCTGAGCTGTGTATCTAATCCTATCCTGTGTGATACTGTCTGCTGAGCTGAGTATCTAATCCTATCCTGTGTGATACTGACTGCTGAGCTGTGTATCTAATCCTATCCTATGTGATACTGTCTGCTAAGCTGCTGTATCTAATCCTATCCTGTGTGATACTGTCTTTTGAGCTGTGTATCTAATCCTATCCTGTCTGATACTGTCTGCTGAGCTGTGTATCTAATCCTATCCTGTCTGATACTGTCTGCTGAGCTGTGTATCTAATCCTATCCTGTGTGATACTGTCTGCTGAGCTGTGTATCTAATCCTCTCCTGTGTGATACTGTTTGCTGAGCTGTGTATCTAATCCTATCCTGTGTGATACTGTCTGCTGAGCTGTGTATCTAATCCTATCCTGTGTGATACTGTCTGCTGAGCTGTGTATCTAATCCTATCCTGTGTGATACTGTCTGCTGAGCTGTGTATCTAATCCTATCCTGTGTGATACAGTCTGCTGAGCTGTGTATCTAATCCTATCCTGTCTGATACTGTCTGCTGAGCTGTGTATCTAATCCTATCCTGTGTGATACTGTCTGCTGAGCTGAGTATCTAATCCTATCCTGTGTGATACTGACTGCTGAGCTGTGTATCTAATCCTATCCTATGTGATACTGTCTGCTAAGCTGCTGTATCTAATCCTATCCTGTGTGATACTGTCTTTTGAGCTGTGTATCTAATCCTATCATGTGTGATACTGTCTGCTGAGCTGTGTATCTGATCCTATCCTGTGTGATACTGTCTGCTGAGCTGTGTATCTAATCCTATCCTGTGTGATACTGTCTGATGAGCTGTGTATCTAATCCTATCCTGTGTGATACTGTCTGCTGAGCTGTGTATCTAATCCTATCCTGTGTGATACCGTCTGCTGAGCTGTGTATCTAATCCTATCCTGTGTGATACTGTCTGCTGACCTGCTGTATCTAATCCTATCCTGTGTGATACTGTCTGCTGAGCTGTGTATCTAATCCTATCCTGTGTGATACTGTCTGCTGAGCTGTGTATCTAATCCTATCCTGTGTGATACTGTCTGCTGAGCTGTGTATCTAAGCCTATCCTGTGTGATACTGTCTGCTGAGCTGTGTATCTAATCCTCTCCTGTGTGATACTGTCTGCTGAGCTGTGTATCTAATCCTATCCTGTGTGATACAGTCTGCTGAGCTGTGTATCTAATCCTATCCTGTCTGATACTGTCTGCTGAGCTGTGTATCTAATCCTACCATGTGTGATACTGTCTGCTGAGCTGTGTATCTGATCTTATCCTGTGTGATACTGTCTGCTGAGCTGTGTATCTAATCCTATCCTGTGTGATACTGTCTGCTGAGCTGTGTATCTAATCCTATCCTGTGTGATACTGTCTGCTGAGCTGTGTATCTAATCCTATCCTGTGTGATACTGTTTTCTGAGCCGTGTATCTAATCGTATCCTGTGTGATACTGTCTGCTGAGCTGTGTATCTAATCCTATCCTGTCTGATACTGTCTGCTGAGCTGTGTATCTAATCCTATCCTGTCTGATACTGTCTGCTGAGCTGTGTATCTAATCCTATCCTGTGTGATACTGTCTGCTGAGCTGTGTATCTAATCCTCTCCTGTGTGATACTGTTTGCTGAGCTGTGTATCTAATCCTATCCTGTGTGATACTGTCTGCTGAGCTGTGTATCTAATCCTATCCTGTGTGATACTGTCTGCTGAGCTGTGTATCTAATCCTATCCTGTGTGATACTGTCTGCTGAGCTGTGTATCTAATCCTATCCTGTGTGATACTGTCTGCTGAGCTGTGTATCTAATCCTATCCTGTGTGATACTGTCTGCTGAGCTGTGTATCTAATCCTCTCCTGTGTGATACTGTCTGCTGAGCTGTGTATCTAATCCTATCCTGTGTGATACAGTCTGCTGAGCTGTGTATCTAATCCTATCCTGTCTGATACTGTCTGCTGAGCTGTGTATCTAATCCTACCATGTGTGATACTGTCTGCTGAGCTGTGTATCTAATCCTATCCTGTGTGATACTGTCTGCTGAGCTGTGTATCCAATCCTATCCTGTGTGATACTGTCTGCTGAGCTGTGTATCTAATCCTATCCTGTGTGATACTGTCTGCTGGGCTGTGTATCTAATCCTCTCCTGTGTGAAGCTGTCTGCTGAGCTGTGTATCTAATCCTATCCTGTGTGATACTGCCTCCTGAGCTGTGTATCTAATCGTATCCTGTGTGATACTGTCTGCTGAGCTGTGTATCTAATCCTATCCTGTGTGATACTGTCTGATGAGCTGTGTATCTAATCCTCTCCTGTGTGATACTGTCTGCTGAGCTGTGTATCTAATCCTATCCTGTGTGATACAGTCTGCTGAGCTGTGTATCTAATCGTATCCTGTGTGATACTGTCTGCTGAGCTGTGTATCTAATCCTATCCTGTGTGATACTGTCTGCTGAGCTGTGTATCTAATCCTATCCTGTGTGATACCGTCTGCTGAGCTGTGTATCTAATCCTATCCTGTGTGATACTGTCTGCTGACCTGCTGTATCTAATCCTATCCTGTGTGATACTGTCTGCTGAGCTGTGTATCTAATCCTATCCTGTCTGATACTGTCTGCTGAGCTGTGTATCTAATCCTATCCTGTGTGATACTGTCTGCTGAGCTGTGTATCTAAGCCTATCCTGTGTGATACTGTCTGCTGAGCTGTGTATCTAAGCCTATCCTGTGTGATACTATCTGCTGAGCTGTGTATCTAATCCTCTCCTGTGTGATATTGTCTGCTGAGCTGTGTATCTAATCCTATCCTGTGTGATACTGTCTGCTGAGCTGTGTATCTAATCCTATCCTGTGTGATACTGTCTGCTGAGCTGTGTATCTAATCCTATCCTGTGTGATACTGTCTGCTGAGCTGTGTATCTAATCCTCTCCTGTGTGATACTGTTTGCTGAGCTGTGTATCTAATCCTATCCTGTGTGATACTGTCTGCTGAGCTGTGTATCTAATCCTATCCTGTGTGATACTGTCTGCTGAGCTGTGTATCTAAGCCTATCCTGTGTGATACTGTCTGCTGAGCTGTGTATCTAAGCCTATCCTGTGTGATACTATCTGCTGAGCTGTGTATCTAATCCTCTCCTGTGTGATACTGTCTGCTGAGCTGTGTATCTAATTCTATCCTGTGTGATACTGTCTGCTGAGCTGTGTATCTAATCCTATCCTGTGTGATACTGTCTGCTGAGCTGTGTATCTAATCCTATCCTGTGTGATACTGTCTGCTGAGCTGTGTATCTAATCCTCTCCTGTGTGATACAGTCTTCTGAGCTCAGTATTTAATCCTACCCTGTGTGATACTGTTTGCTGAGCTGTGTATCTAATCCTATCCTGTGTGATACAGTCTGCTGAGCTGTGTATCTAATCCTATCCTGTGTGATACTGTCTGCTGAGCTGTGTATCTAATCCTATCCTGTGTGATACTGTCTGCTGAGCTGTGTATCTAAACCTATCCTGTGTGATACTGTCTGCTGAGCTGTGTATCTAATCCTATCCTGTGTGATACTGTCTGCTGAGCTGTGTATCTAATCCTATCCTGTGTGATACTGTCTGCTGAGCTGTGTATCTAATCCTATCATGTGTGATACTGTCTGCTGAGCTGTATCTAATCCTATCCTGTGTGATATTGTCTGCTGAGCTGTGTATCTAATCCTATCCTGTGTGATACTGTCTGCTGAGCTGTGTATCTAATCCTATCCTGTGTGATACTTTCTGCTGAGCTATGTATCTAATCCTATCCTGTGTGATACTGACTGCTGAGCTGTGTATCTAATCCTATCCTTTGTGATACTGTCTGCTGAGCTGTGTATCTAATCCTATCCTGTGTGATACTGTCTGCTGAGCTGTGTATCTAGTCCTATCCTGTGTGATACTGTCTGCTGAGCTGTGTATCTAATCCTCTCCTGTGTGATACTGTCTGCTGAGCTCTGTATCTAATCCTATCCTGTGCGATACTGTCTGCTGAGCTGTGTATCTAATCCTATCCTGTGTGATACTGTCTGCTGAGCTGCTGTATCTAATCCTACCATGTGTGATACTGTCTGCTGAGCTGTGTATCTAATCCTATCCTGTGCGATACTGTCTGCTGAGCTGTGTATCTAATCCTATCCTGTGCGATACTGTCTGCTGAGCTGTGTATCTAAGCCTATCCTGTGTGATACCGTCTGCTGAGCTGTGTATCTAATCCTATCCTGTGTGATACTGTCTGCTGAGCCGTGTATCTAATCCTGTCCTGTGTGATACTGTCTGCTGAGCTGTGTATCTAATCCTATCCTGTGTGATACTGTCTGCTGAGCTGTGTATCTAATCCTATCATGTGTGGTACTGTCTGCTGTATCCAAGCCTATCAGTCATGTCTCCCTGATCTCCGCACAGCAGAGTCGTGTCTGTTCTGCAGATAAACATGCGGGAAGCAGGGAGACATAATATTTTCGGGGGGGATTACCAGCCGCCCCCGAGTCTGCAGGTGTTTAGGTTGCGGTGGACGTTTTCCAGTAACTAATAATTCAGAAAGAAAACAGAAAAAGATTTATAAAAAAAAATGAAATACTAACAAACCCAGAAAGTCTTAAAGGGCATCTGTCAGCAGTTTTGTCCCTATGACACTGGCTGACCTGTTACATGTGCACTCGGCAGCTGAAGGCGTCTGTGTTGGTCCCGTGTTCCTATGTGCGCGCATTGCTGAGAAAAATGATGCTTTATAATATGCAAATGAGCCGCTAGGAGCAACGGGGGCGTTACCGTTTCACCTAGAGTCTCTGCTTTCTCTGCATCTGCCGCATCCTCTGCACTTTGACAGGGCCAGGCGGAGAAAAAGTCAGAAGTTGCAGAAAAAGCAGAGTCTCTAGGTGTAATGGTGACGCCCCCGTTGCTCCTAGAGGCTCATTTGCATATATTAAAACCTGCAACAAGTCGGCCAGTTTGATAGGTACAAATCTGCTGACAGATGCCCTTTAAAGAGACCCTGTGCTGGGACAAGACACTGCCAGTCAACAGGGGCGCTGCTAGGTTAAAATATTCAGTGCTTGGGCCCCTGATGTTTTGTCCCGGGCCCCGAATGTGCTGCCTGCCTGCTAGATACAACTGTGTTGCCTTCCTCAGGACGGCATCACAATTAAATCTAATGCACTGCAAGAGCTGAAGGACCTGTGATGACATCACAGGTCATGTGATCAGTTCTAAATGCAGTAGCTGAAAAGGACCTGCGGTGATGTCACCGTCATGTGACCAGTGCAGGAGAGGACGGCTCAGCAGTGAAGAGAAGTCCTGGGAAGAAGCTGTGGTGAGGTCTGCTACATGAGGAGAGGTAAGTGAAGGGAGAGGCAGAGCAATGCTGGGAGTTGTAGTTATTTAACTGGGACTGTATGTTAGGGCTGAAGGGAGGGAAGTTATTTACATGGGACTGAAAGTTACATGGGAATGCATGTTGGAGGTGGCTGGGGCAGGGTGATGTTATTTACATGGGACTATATGTTGAAGGCGACTGTGGGAGGGAGTGATATTTACATGGGACTGAATGTTGAGGGGTAATGTGATTTACATGGGACTGCATGTTGGAGGTGGCTGGGGAGGGGGTTATGTTCTTTACATGAGAATGTATGTTGAAGGCGGCTGGGGAGGGGTAATGTTATTTACGTGGGACTGTATATTGAGGGGGGCAGGAGAGATGGTGTGATGTTATTTACATGGGACTGTATTTTAGAGGGGGTTGTAGATAGAAAGGGATGTTATTAACATGGGACTGTATATTGAGGGGGGCTGGAGAGATGGTATTTACATGGCACTCTACATGGGACTGTATGGTAGAGGGGCTGAGGAATTCTAATTTTTGAGGACAGTAAACAAAGGATTATAACTACAGGGGGCACTGCAGGGGGCGATATAAATACTGGGAGGGCTTCAGGGCGAGTATTATAACAGTAGGGGGCAGTATAAATACTGGGGGCACTGTAGGGGCATTTTAAATCCAGGAGACATTAGGCTTTCTTATTACTACTGGGGGCCCTACAGGAGGGACTTATAGATCTGCATTATTTCTACTAAGAGCACTGTGGGGGTCTTATTACTACTGAGGGGTCTGTAGAGAGCTTTATTACCACTGGGATAACAATAGGGGGCCTTATTTATACTAGGGGCTCTGTAAGGACATTATTAATCCCAGAGGGCTCTTTTACTAATGGAGGCACTCTTGGTGAGCATTATCACTGTTGGGGGCACTGTAGGGGACAGCATTACTAATGAGGGTATTCTAGAAGGGAATTACTATTGGTGGGACTATGAGGAGCACTATTACTATGGGGGGCACTCATTTTTCTTCAGGATAGTATTTGGGGGTACAGAAAAATGAGGAAGCTAAGATGTCCGTGCATCACACTCTGCAGAGACGAGTCGCGGCTGAGAGAAGTTGTCCGGACGGAATGAAGAAGATGATGACAGAGAAGATCTACATCGGAGGAGACGTCACCTGGGAGGCCCTGGATGTGAGAGGTTCGTGCTGCTGTATAGCTATAGCGGGCTTAGGGGTCGGTTGGTCGACTTAGAGAATTGTGCCTTATGCATTGGATCTTTTGAGACCCTAGCAACGCCCCTGCCAGTCAATATAAGGCAGTGCATGTGGTCATGTACTCCCTGCAGCATAGGCCTATAGAGAAAGAACCATAGTGCTGCACCCCATTATTGTCCAATGTGTGATATCCAATATGGCTTCCATTACTCCACCAATGAGAGTTGTCCCTCAGGTTTCCTGCGGCAGATGAAAGGTACACAGCAGGGGACGTTTTGCTGCTAAAAGACCAGGACTATAGGAAAGCTGGGTAACCGCGCTGTACCGACAGCCATACCACTGCCCAGATAAGGCTAGGGTTTCACCGCCACTTTCGGATCATGTCAGTCCTGTCGATTTGGATTTTTTTGTGCCTGCATATGCAAACATTACTTGCGAGAGCGCAATCTTTACGCAGTTCACGACTGTAAGTCTGGGTCTGCACCTGTTCTGCAATCACGGACAAGAATAGGCATTTTCTATATAGCGCCGGCCATGTGCGGAACGCGAAGGACTTACGGTCGTGTGAATGCACCCTAAGTAGCCCTCGCCTTATTAGACGGGCGACCTCCCTGTCACCCACTTTGCGCATTCCTATCTGACCTCCGATCACCTTCTCCCCTATTTCATCTTGAGTCTCGGGCATTCACTCAATTCTTGCCTCATGGGCGGCAGATTTTGGGTAAAAATCTTTAAGTGTTGTAGGTGACCATCCAATTATCCAGAATTTCGGATAAGCCGCCACCTGTCGGTTGGGAGTACCAAGATGGGGGTCACTGGCAGGGATTTCCTGGGGGCGCCAGAGAAGCCTCCTGGAGGGGCGTGGCCTAAATGAAAGGATTTTGGCTTTGTAAAGGGGGCGCGTCTAAGCCTGAAAGATTATTCCCCCCCCCCCCCCCCGATCCCTGGCAAAGAAAGTTGGCAAGTATGCCCCAAATCCACGGCCACCCAACCCCTCTCTCAAAATCGGAAGGAGTACTTGCCAACAGGTTACTGATTTTTCCAGGAGAACCTTGTGAAAGGGGTGGTCCAGGGTGTGGGGCTTTAGGGTGTTCATGGGTGGTCCAGGGTGTGGGGCTTTAGGGTGTTCATGGGTGGTCCAAGGGGTGGGGCTTGCAGAGTAAGTAGGAGAAAGGCCCTTTCTTAATAGTTCTATGGGGCCCTGAAGGGGAACATAAAGCTCCTGGGCCCCAATGTAATATAATCAGGCTCCTGACATTATGGGGCAACCTCTGCACCCCCACAGGAAGGAGAAGGCCTAATAGCCAGGCTCAGCCCATGGCCACCTCTGGGCACCCAGTCCTCAGGCGCTGCAAAGTGTCATTCCGACGTGCGGCCGCTAGATGTCCTAGGAGAGCGGAGGGGGCGGGACGTGACGTCACGGCGAGTTTCGGGTGAAAAGCAGCTGATAGCCTCCGAGCTCTCAGAACGGCGTGGACTGTGCCGGGAGCGGGTGTGTGCGGAGATATACCGGGGTCTACCGGGGGAACGGCAGCTCTACCATCTTCACACCGGCTTTCATTCAGTACCCCGAGTTCGTGGTGAGTTCTACTGCTCGTGATGCAGGAGGGTGCCGGTGGTGGTCCCGGGCGGGGGTGCAAGTGTTAATTGGGCAGTTATCTTATGTAAATGAGCTTAAAAGTGATGCTCTGCGGGGGGATTCCTTGAGTGATGCTCTGCAGAGTTGGGGGGTCACTGAGTGATGCTTTCAGAGTTGGGGGGGTCACTGAGTGATGCTCTGCAGGGTCAGATGGGACTTTGCAGAGAACAAGCTGCTAAGGACAAAGGGTCCTGGGGAGGGAGCTGCTGGAGTTGTGCTCTGCAGGGCTGTCTGCTGCTAGGTTAGGGTGTCCTGCCTGACATTGAGGCACTGCAGATCCCTTATAGGTGACAGTGAGGTGGCGCGCAGTGCGGATTGTGCCACGGCTGCTGTGACTTTTCCCTGTTCCATTGTCACACTTTGTACCAGAAGATCAGGCTGCTTTCACACTCGCGTTTTGTACGGATCCGTGTTTGTATTATCTTCAAGGCTACTCTCACACTGGCGGTTTGGCTTTCCGTTTGCGAGATCCGTTCAGGGCTCTCACAAGCGGTCCAAAAGGGATCAGTTTTTCCCTAAAGCATTCAGAATGGAAAAGGATCCGCTCAGAATGCATCAGTTTTGCCTCCGATCCGACTCCATTCCGCTCCGGAGGCGCCGCCTGCAGCGTTTTGGTGTCTGTCTGACACTGAGCCAAACAGATCCGTCCTGGCACACAATAAGTCAATGGGGACGGATCCGTCTTGGCTAGGTGTGCAGCAGAGGCTACCTGGCTCTACATCTCTGGGGGGTGTCACCGCCCTGCCCCCTTACCTCTCTCACAGGGAAGGGGGAGGGGGTAGCTGCCCCTTACCACTGCCCACCCCCTCTGTAACCCGAGATCTGTCAGACTCCTCCAGGGGCTTCAGGAGTTCACTGCCCTGGCAGAGTGCCAGAGTCATTTGAAACCTTCCCCCCCCCCCCAAAAAAAACACAGCATTTTCCTTTTTTTTATTATATTTTTAAAGTTTATTTATTTTCTTAATTCCACAATAAGTTCCATGATGTTTGTGTACATTTTTTTTTTTTTGTTGTTTTTGTAAAAAAATATGAGATATATATATATATATATATATATATATATATATATATATATATATATATATATATATTATTTATTGTGATATTCGGTTGCACATTTATTTGTTCTCAGCGACAGATTGGGAATCGGGGGTTACTGGGCTCGGAGGGGGTGTGCCCCTCCTGCTGGGAGATGCTTTGCAGTTGGTGACGGGTCGCGCTTATTGACCATTAACAGTATAACCGCTGAGAGCCCGGCATCCCGGCTCAGTGCCCTCTGCGCAGGACGATATTCAGTTGTACCGACTCGTTTTTCACAGGACTGAAGGGACCCCGTCAGGTTTTAGAGATGTAAGGATTGATTGAAAAGGGAGGGGGGGGGACTTTTTATCCCCCCCCCCCCCCCCCCAAGTGCCGTATGTAAATGACCTTTCTGGAGCCACCCCAGGGAAGACCTGGGTACATTATGTCTACCCCGTATGAAATCCGTTGTCCTCTGGTTCTGGCATTTGCGCAGTGATGCTGAGTGGCTGATTGGTTCTGGGGCAGTGGAAGCCAGCGTCACTGCGCATGCGCCAGAACCAGGGCACAGTGGCTCACGTGTGTTTATTTCTGGCCTCAGTCAAGCCGGATTGATTGGGTTTTGGACAGGACCTCCTGTGACCTTTCTTCCAAACGGTGACTGACATCGGACATACCGGGTGAAGGGCTTAAAGGGTGTTTTTTTTTTTTTTTGTTTTTTTTCCCCTGCTCCTTCGGTTACATATGAGGATTTTGAGCAGGATGGGATGGTTAAGGGATGAGAAACCAAGTGATGGGTTCCCCTTAAAGTTATTGTCTTGCTTTTGTAGAGAAAGTTAATACAAGCCACTTACTAATGTATTGTTGTTGTTCATGTTGCCTCCCGGATTCATTTTTTCCATGGTTATGACCACCCTGAAATCCATCAGTGGTGGTCGTGCTTGCACAATATAGGAAAAAGCACCAGCCTACGTGTGCTCCCACGGTCCCGGCCACCAGAGAGGCTGACGCTTTTTCGTATGTTGTGCAAGCACGACCACCACTGATGGATTTCAGGGTGGTCATAACCATGGAAACGAGCAGTGTATAATGTGATGGAAAAATGAATCCAGCAAAGGAAGCAACATGGATAACAACAATATTAGTAAGTGGCCTGTAATAACTCTCTACATGATAAATGCCACTTGCTGAAGTGAGGCGACTCCTGTGCCCTATTGCCACCTCCAGCAGGAAGCCGTCGAGGTGCCTTCACACACAGCAGCCTTGGTGCATACATTTCCCATACACCCCCCACTATTTATAGCTCCGTTATTGCGGCTCTTGATCCGACCTCGGACATCTTCTGTTCCCTAACCTATGTGTGGTATACAGATGTAACGTTACATGATGGGGGTTGTAGTGCTGAGCTGCTGCTTCCGCTCTGGGTTCCATCTTCTGCTTCCTTCTTGCTGTAATGAAGCTCTAACCACAGTCGACCTCTCTGATATCCGGAAGCTCCATCTTCTGTCTCTGCACATACGCAGACCACCATCTGGTGTCCCCGTGGCCTCCTCGTGGATGATATACAGGACTCTGGTCTCCATTCCTAACAAATCAATTGGGGAAGGTTTTGTGTTCCAGCAAGCCTCCTCCCGAGACGATACGAAGCGCTCCGAGGGCCCGGCTCACGAGGAGGACAGGGGGCGACCCAGAAGGGGGGAAGGGCTCGTTTTGAGCAGACCAACAGTTATGGCGGTTTCTCATCATTTAGGACCAAATGTTCTGCTCATGAAATTGTCAACGGCCACCATAAGCCCCACACATGGGAGTCCATAAAATTTTATACATTTTTTTTTAAATGTTTTTATAATCTTTTGATGCATATTTTACTGTGTGCACACGTCTGCGGGAGTCGGTTAACTGGAACAGTGTTTACCCAGAGATTTCATGGCCTGACGACGTGGTCGACCACAAGTGTCTCTACCTCTCCTGCCAAGGGCACAGAATTCTGTAGAATTTTTTAAATCTCCTCGGCTTTGAATCGTTGCATTTGACATTGTCGTCGTTTGGCCGGAAAGAACAGTTATATATATTTTTTGTTTGTTTTTGTTTTTTCACTTCTTGAATTGCAGGTGCCAGAGTGACCTGGCACCTTGTGGGTGCAGTGTGGCGAAGGTTGCTCAGCACCCGCGGGTGTCGGGTAACTCGTGGTGTCGCAATTCAGCCGTATGCGACTGTAGCAGGAAGAACGAAGCGACGAAACTGCCGAGTTCAGTTTTAGAAACTTGAAGGAAGATGGTGACTCAGTGAGATATAAGGCACCTGAAAATACAGGTCCGTGAGTCACCCGTCAACTCGTTAACCTTTGGCGACAAACCCAGATGCCATTAAAGATCATCCAGGTGATGCCACCCAACTCTTCTAAACTCCCAAGTGGCTAGCTGAATAGGAATCGGATCATCGGGTGCTCACCCAGGACCTGCGACCTCTCTGGGTCCCGGACGAGCCCCCAATAATCGTAAAAAAGGTAGACCAGCACCTTCGATATTGACCTACTGCTGTGGGTAGGTGCCCCAAAACATGACCATATGCTTCCTGTGAAATTCCAGTCCTCTAAGCCTGAGAATTGCTTCTTTCTGTTTTTGTGCAAAAAAAAAAAAGTTTTGGATGCACTGTGCTCTATTCGATGCACCCCTACCAGCATAGAAGTCTCGGTGGGGGGGGGGGGCTGAAGAGTGGATGCACAGGGATGGGGATAATAGCGGAGCAGTGGCGCAGCATGGCCCTGTGTGCGATCCACCTACGGTCACACCGCGGTTTATATATAGATCAGGGGTCCGCGCTCTGCTGTATTATTCATTCACTTTGTCTGTGCTGACAATGGGAGCAGCGGCCGCCTCCTACATAATGCAGAGCTCAGGATGTTGGAGGGGATTGTGTGTCCTAGCGCTGCTGTGTCATAGTGAGCTCATCGAGGCCTGATGGACCTCGTGCCTCAAGGAAGCTCTGCAGAATTCTTTTTTTGTTTGTCCCCTTTATGCTCTTCCCGTCACGATCTGTGCTGTACCAGGAAGCAGGCGGGTGCCCCAGGGTGAAGGAAATTCAGTTATTTTTTTCCCCCCTGCGTTGTGACATGTTGCCGGTATGAGGCGGTGGTGTCACTGAGGCGTCTGCTCCTCCCGTGGCACGCCGGAATAAGTACGTGGATGTTTAATGACTTGGGTTTGTCTTGTTTTATAATTATATGCTTCAGGGAAAGCTGGGTGGCCTCTCGGCAGTAGTAGTAATATTAATTCTAAAGCAACCCAACTTTCCCAGTATTGTCATTTCTATAGACGAAGTGATGGGGGACATTGCAAGCCCACCCCCTTGAAACCGATCGCATTGGTTTGCAGAGAAACCCCTCTTTTAGAGCTGCCTTGTGTGTCAGTCTTTACTGTGCTTCTTGCGTTGTATTCATGCACCAGGAAGCTCTGTATGAACGGCACATAAGTAAATCTTGTTGCTGTTATTGGTAACATTTATATTGGGGGGGGGGGATCTTATAATAGCGCTTTCAGTTATTACAGTACACTTCCTCGAAGGCCCCCATCCTCTTCCTCCTGGCACATCCTTAGTCAACAGGAACCCGATACCTGGATGCTGTGTTTCTCTATGGGAATCTCCCACATCCAGGGTGACGTCACTGGGGCCGGGCATGAGCCAGGATTTCCGATTTTGCTCTGAGCCAAAACATCTCGGGCGGTTGTGACCTCACACGCTTCCTCATACCTCCCGCCTGCCATAAATTTGAATATGTAAATGCATCCATTGATGACCTCGCTGGTATCTGTAATGGCAGCCGTATTGGTTGTCACCAAGCTTTCCCAGGAACGGATGTTTTAACAGCTTGATGGTAGAGGACGGCCGAAGGTCTCCTCAGTTCGTGGCGTCCTTGGGGAAGGCTCCTTCCTGTCGCGTTGGCGCAGAGTCAGCACTGCGCTGCAGGTGATGTCCGCTCGCCCAGGTGATGAGACAGCAGGAACGGCGGCAGCGAGGAGCTCTATAAATAGCTGGGCGCTGCTTATTATAGGAACGTAATGGGAATCGATCCCAGAGGATGACGTTATGCGTTCAGTTCATTCACGGCCTCGAATGGTCGCCCGTGCCGCAGTCAGAGATTGATGAAACTATCTATTGCCCCCAGCAACCAATCATAGCACAGCTTTCATTTTCTCCACAGCAGATTATGAAGTGAAAGCTGCGCTCTGATTGGTTGCTGTGGGCAACAGATAGTTTCATCAATCTGTTGCCCACAGCAACCAATCAGAGCGCAGCTTTCACTTCATAATCTGCTGTGGAAGAAATGAAAGCTGTGCTCTGATTGGTTGCTGTGAGCAACAAAGATGGTTTCATAAATGGGCCCCACATGGCGCCATCCGATTCTGTTCCTGTTTATTAGGGCGCGGGAGGAACATTTGTTGGTAAATTTGGGGAATTTAGGCTCCACCAAGGCCATGCCCCTAAAACTCCTGGGACACCCACTTCTGGGTGGAGTTTCACACTAGCCCCTCCCATCTTTAACCATGAGCTTCGTTGAGTTTGCTGTAGTATTGTCACAGAAAGTTCGGGGCTGTACCTGGAGGAAGCGCGTGAACCCGGGGAGGATCACTGCAGACCTTACTGGCCCTTTAAGAGAAGGTATTGCTTGTTGTCGGGGGTCATCTGGATGTGAGGAGTTGTAGTAGTCTTTTTGTTTATGTTGCTTCCTGCCGGGTCTATAAATAACAGGGCGACCGGTGCGGAGGATGGGACGTGGCCCAGGACTGCGGGGGGCTGTAGGGGCCCAATTGTAGATGTTGGGGGGGCTGAATATCTGGTAACTTTCTGTTCTTCTTGCAGGTTCCTTCCGTTAACGCCGCTATCTTGCAGCAAAGATGAGTCGTCTCCACCACATCCTGCTCTCCTGTTTATTCTCCGTAAGTTTTTATTATTATTTTTTTTTTTCTTTCTTGCGCTGAGCCTTCATTAACCCCTTCATCACTGCAGCCCTTTCGTCCGTTCTCCATGAAGGTCGCAGGGCGGGTTCTCCGCCGCTCGCTGTTTAGTAAACAGGAGAAGCGGTACCTGCCGCCCGCACGCTCTCCCTCTGGTGTGTTGCAAAATTTTACACCCCCTGCAAGCATGTAGTGTCAACACTGTAATAATGTGGCTGCCGAAGTGAAGGCGCGCGTTTCGTGTCCGCTCTCAATACCTCGCGTGCTGGGCACGATGCTCTGGCGTCCTCAAAGTCGTGTAATCTAAATGGATGCCGGGGGTGGTCTGGAATTCCTTTCCGGAAACTTCAGTTCCTGGGAAGACAAATGTTGAGGTGGAGCAGCCACAAATATGCGACGTGAGAGGGTCTGTCCCGGGGTTATTAAAACCATCTGCCATTGGGAACATCCCCTTAAAGGGGTTGTGTCCTCTGATGGAAGTGAATGGAGGGTGGTCGCGCTCGCTCAGTGCTCGCTCATTCTGGAGATGGGTGCAGGTCTTACCTCTGGGGCCCGCTCCTATCTGACCCTGGTGGCAGATCCTAGAAGGCCAAGTGGCTACGTTTCCAGGGACAGCTGCCCTTCAAATCTGGAAATCCTGGGTGACCACTTGCTTTTGAGCAAAAGCGGCAGCCATATTGAGGCCCAGCTTTCACCGTAGATAACCGTCCAACAGTTTTAGCTTGACTTTCCAGTACAGGCGCCTTCTCTGGACGTCTTGTGGCTGTAAATAACATTTTGGAGTTTGGGTTGCAGGAATTGAAGTAGAGCGTCTACGTCCAGAAACGGGTCAGGTTCAGAAGGTGCCGGCTGGTGGCATTTTTATGGTTTTAAGTTTTAGAAGATCAGCCCTTTATAAAACACAGAGGAACGCATGAGAGGGCAGGGTGTGAACAGACGCCGACCGTGTGTCACTATGAAATAAACAGATGGCGCCGAGCCTTTCCCTGCTCTTTATAGACGTCACAAATGTGTCCAGGAGTGTTCTGAGCAGGAAAGCACTTCAGGAACTGGATAGTATCAGACTGCAAGTGCATTACTGTGTGTGGTATAGTAGTTATATTACTGTACATAGGAGCAGTATTATAGTAGTTATATTCTTGTACATAGGAGGCAGTATTATAGTAGTTATATTACTGTACATAGGAGCAGTATTATAGTAGTTATATTCTTGTACATAGGAGCAGTATTATAGTAGTTATATTCTTGTACATAGGAGCAGTATTATAGTAGTTATATTCTTGTACATAGTAGCAGTATTATAGTAGTTATATTCTTGTACATAGGAGGCAGTATTATAGTAGTTATATTCTTGTACATAGGAGATAGTATTATAGTAGTTATATTCTTGTACATAGGAGCAGTATTATAGTAGTTATATTCTTGTACATAGGAGCAGTATTATAGTAGTTATATCCTTGTACATAGGAGGCAGTATTATAGTAGTTATATTCTTGTACATAGGAGGCAGTATTATAGTAGTTATATTCTTGTACATAGGAGCAGTATTATAGTAGTTATATTCTTGTACATAGGAGCAGTATTATAGTAGTTATATTCTTGTACATAGGAGCAGTATTATAGTAGTTATATTCTTGTACATAGGAGGCAGTATTATAGTAGTTATATTCTTGTACATAGGAGGCAGTATTATAGTAGTTATATTCTTGTACATAGGAGGCAGTATTATAGTAGTTATATTCTTGTACATAGGAGGCAGTACTATAGTAGTTATATTACTGTACATAGGAGGCAGTATTATAGTAGTTATATTCTTGTACATAGGAGGCAGTACTATAGTAGTTATATTACTGTACATAGGAGGCAGTATTATAGTAGTTATATTCTTGTACATAGGAGCAGTATTATAGTAGGTATATTCTTGTACATAGGAGCAGTATTATAGTAGGTATATTCTTGTACATAGAAGCAGTATTATAGTAGTTATATTCTTGTACATAGGAGCAGTATTATAGTAGTTATATTCTTGTACATAGGAGGCAGTATTATAGTAGTTATATTCTTGTACATAGGAGCAGTATTATAGTAGTTATATTCTTGTACATAGGAGCAGTATTATAGTAGTTATATTCTTGTACATAGGAGGCAGTATTATAGTAGTTATATTCCTGTACATAGGAGCAGTATTATAGTAGTTATATTCTTGTACATAGGAGGCAGTATTATAGTAGTTATATTCTTGTACATAGGAGGCAGTATTATAGTAGTTATATTCTTGTACATAGGAGGCAGTATTATAGTAGTTATATTCTTGTACATAGGAGGCAGTATTATAGTAGTTATATTCTTGTACATAGGAGGCAGTATTATAGTAGTTATATTCTTGTACATAGGAGGCAGTATTATAGTAGTTATATTCTTGTACATAGGAGGCAGTATTATAGTAGTTATATTCTTGTACATAGGAGGCAGTATTATAGTAGTTATATTCTTGTACATAGGAGGCAGTATTATAGTAGTTATATTCTTGTACATAGGAGGCAGTATTATAGTAGTTATATTCTTGTACATAGGAGTAGTATTATAGTAGTTATATTCTTGTACATAGGAGGCAGTATTATAGTAGTTATATTCTTGTACATAGAAGGCAGTATTATAGTAGTTATATTCTTGTACATAGAAGGCAGTATTATAGTAGTTATATTCTTGTACATAGGAGCAGTATTATAGTAGTTATATTCTTGTACATAGGAGCAGTATTATAGTAGTTATATTCTTGTACATAGGAGCAGTATTATAGTAGTTATATTCTTGTACATAGGAGCAGTATTATAGTAGTTATATTCTTGTACATAGGAGCAGTATTATAGTAGTCATATTCTTGTACATAGGAGCAGTATTATAGTAGTTATATTCTTGTACATAGGAGCAGTATTATAGTAGTTATATTCTTGTACATAGGAGCAGTATTATAGTAGTTATATTCTTGTACATAGGAGCAGTATTATAGTAGTTATATTCCTGTACATAGGAGCAGTATTATAGTAGTTATATTCTTGTACATAGGAGCAGTATTATAGCAGTTATATTCTTGTACATAGGAGCAGTATTATAGTAGTTATATTCTTGTACATAGGAGCAGTATTATAGTAGTTATATTCTTGTACATAGGAGGCAGTATTATAGTAGTTATATTCTTGTACATAGGAGGCAGTATTATAGTAGTTATATTCTTGTACATAGGAGCAGTATTATAGTAGTTATATTCTTGTATATAGGAGGCAGTATTATAGTAGTTATATTCTTGTACATAGGAGCAGTATTATAGTAGTTATATTCTTGTACATAGGAGCAGTATTATAGTAGTTATATTCTTGTACATAGGAGGCAGTATTATAGTAGTTATAGTCTTGTACATAGGAGCAGTATTATAGTAGTTATATTCCTGTACATAGGAGGCAGTATTATAATAGTTATATTCTTGTACATAGGAGCAGTATTATAGTAGTTATATTCCTGTACATAGGAGCAGTATTATAGTAGTTATATTCTTGTACATAGGGGCAGTATTATAGTAGTTATATTCTTGGACATAGGAGCAGTATTATAGTAGTTATATTCTTGGACATAGGAGGCAGTATTCAATGCTGTTGTCCTAGGCTAAATAAGTGAGAACCCCTTTTGGGGCTGTAATATGCTCGGAGTAGTGGTCACTCCTCTGGCAGTTTATACATGTACTATTCAGCAGGAGCAACAAGGCAAAAATAAAACTTCAGATCATGTTGTGAAAGCCTTGTAAGGGGGGCACATATCCCCTCTCCTCAGTCGTGGTTCCAGTATGACAGCAGGAATGTTCTTCCTAGATAATGGTCTCAACAGGTCGTCTTCTACATTCCATTTTTTGCCTTTTCTTTTCACATTCTCGGTTCTGAGTGTTTCTAAATCCGTCCTGTGAAGTGTCTGGCCAATCCTTCATCTCCATTATACGGTGTATCCGGCACATCTTCGGCCCTGGAGGTTTCTCTGTAGCCGCAGTCGGCTGTATAATGTAGAAATGAAATGTTTGAGTGTTGGGTTTCATGACCATTTGGCACCACTAACAACCTGTGTTCCTGGCGGCTGAAGATAGCGCCCGGCCGTGTGGCAGCTGAGAAGAGAGGTCTTCTCAGGTCTTCTTGTGTTATGTCTGTACCTGCAGATGTTCGCTCCTCTTGTGGCTGATATCTCAGGTGTTTGTGTGTTGTCCTTTTTTTTTTTTTTTATCGCCCTGGTGTAAGAATATAACCCTTTCTGCAGCTCTCATACGATTTCCGAGAGATGCCTGTATGACGGACCCACTGAATGAAGGGCACGGGGAACGCCATAAAAAAAAGAGGTCCCCACACAAATTATATATCGGGCTGAAAATAATCTGTGTACCACCAGCTTGAAGGCTGTGGACACCTTTTTGGGGGCATTTTTTTTAATTCTTGTATTGTACTCCTTTTGAGCTAAAAATCAGTTTTTTTCAATTGGCCTTTATTAAAAATGTTGAACCCTTTTCTCTGTACAGCTTTGAGATTCTTAAGTAGCCTGTTGTCTGTTTTCACTTTGTTCCATCACACAGCTCAGCTGACTGCTCCTTATCTCTGCTCTCTGACCTTATAAACACTCTTTATAGCTCAGTCCTTATCTTATTGATATGAAGGTGGATTAAATAAGTCCTCTATTACACCAAAAGATTTATCTAACAGACTTTCTGACCAATCGTTGGTCAGATAATCTAGTGTAATACAGGCCTACGTGTTTGACTTTTTTTTTTTTTTTTTTTTAGGCTACTTTCACACTGCTGTTTAGGGGTCCGCCTGTGAGATCCGTTTCAAGGATCTCGCAAGCGGCCCCCAAACGGATCAGTTTAGCCCCAATGCATTCTGAATGGATGCGGATCCATTCAGAATGCATCAGTTTGGCTCCATTCCGCTCTGGAGGCCGACACCAAAACGCTGTTTGCATTTATAGGAGCGGATCCGTCTGTGCAGATACCAGACTGATCCGCACCTAACGCAGGTGTGAAAGTAGCTTTAGTAATTTAGTGAGAGGGGTTATTAGATGAGCGGCACAAAGTGAGAGTACGATTCTCGCAGCTAGACAAACGGTTAACCCTATGACCGAACGGCTGAATATTTTTAATAAAGACCAATTGAAAAAAAGATTTTTAGCCCAAAATGAGTAAAAATGCAATACTAAAAAAAAATGGCCCTGAAGGTGTCCATATCCTTTAAAAATCGTCCTTCCTTCACACCGGAGGGGCTTTCCATGGACTTTCGGAGCACCTTTTTGGATTTTTTTATTTTATTTTTTATTTTTTTAAACATGAACTGATTCACCGTATCTAAACTTTTCATGTGTGATGCATACTTCATGAAATGGCTGGCGTAGCTTTCAGCACCATACAATACTTTTAAGTTTTTTTTTGAGATTTAATGTTAACATGAAATTTTTATCTTAAATTTTCTATTTATTACCATATGTTTGTTTTTATTTACTATAAATAACATGTAAAAAATGGAAAATGAAGAAGAAAATTATTTTATCTTTTTATGTAGCTCCAGATCTGGGAAGGAATTTGTCAGGAGTGCGGCAAAGAAGAGTATCTCAATGACAATGGGAACTGTACGTCGTGCAGAAAATGCCCTCGGGGGCAGGAGCCAAATGGGGTAAGACCATTCAATACCGCCCTGACTTTAAAGCAGCGGAATGACCACAGGTTATTTCAATACCCGGGTGTGGGGAGTACAGTACATACATTAGTAAAGTCTTTTGGGCTCAATTATCCATGATGATCATTTCATGGGAAAGGTCCTATGACAACACCTACTGACTTGCATGAAAAAAGATGGTCAGGACTAAACCAAAAATGGATGACCGGGTAGGATTCTGCATACTGGTTGGATCCGTCATGGAGTCCATGTGAGTTTTTTTCCATTAGTATTCTGAATTCTCCTCTTCTCTGCCAGGTCTGTGGCTTTGGGACGGGTGCTGGCGTTGGCTGCCGGGCATGTGCCCCCGGGACTTTCTCCAGTCGTCACGATATGTCCCCTTGCACTATGCACACCCAGTGCATTAAGAAGAAAAGGATCCAGCTGACTGCAGGGACCGCCAATGCTGACGCAGTGTGCAAAGAATGCCTGCCGGGGTACGTGCACGTGTTGGATTTAATGTAACGTACACAGTGGCGCGTGGCACCAGGAGCTAAGTGTCTTTTATTTTATCCCGTGGCAGGTATTTTCCTCTGGTGGCTAATAGTTCGAACACTTGTATCCCGTGCTGGCTGGCGCCCCCAGACACCGTGGGATGCGAAGGTGAGTTCCCTCGGATTCTGATAAGGCTTATTATATTATAATATGAAGATCCTAGTAGGGCGGCTTTCATATATTTTAATTTATGGATCTGCACCTCCATATGTAAGTGCATTTTCAGTCTGAACGCCCCATTCACTTCAGTATAGAGCTAAGTAGGAGTAGATGTAAATCCCTGCAGCCCTTTACTTTCTCCCTGCTGAAAGAGATTTATCTGAAATAACTAGAACATCTTACCTAAACAGGGGATTACAAACTGTCGGTGTGACTTTTGCTAGCTAATAGAGCAGTACCTGCCCTGGGAGAGGGGAGTAAGGGCAAACGTGTCGTGAACTAGCAAGCTTGTAGTTTTAGTAGCCGAGACCGGCTGCAGCTCCACTGTATTGGGAGCCCAGGAGACAGTTGCTGAATTACATAGATAAAATAAATACCCAGTCTATGACTACCACCGGATCTTTTCCAGGACAAATGTAAATCCAGAATTACATTGATTAAAAATAATTTCTGTTTCGAGCTTTTATTTAATCTTTTTATTTTATTTTTAATCCCCCCCCCCCCCCCCCAGGTCAAAGAACGCTGAGAAACCGTTCTCCAAGAACACTGGAGGCTCCCAATAACTCGGAGCAAACGTCCCCCCAAAACAGTACACATAAAGGGGCTCCCGATGACTCCAGGACGGAGTACGCAGTATTGGCTATAGTCCCCGTCTTCTGCATGATGGGCCTGTCCGGTATATTGTTGTGCAACATCCTAAAAAAGAAGGGATATCGCTGCACGTCTCAGAAGGTGGATGAAGAAGCCGCTCCGGAGAAGGATGGTGAGTACCGGAAAGCCCATAAATCAGGCTTGATGTCTTGTACCTTGCTGGGTACACGTCTGACGTCAAGGCGGGAATTGCAGCATGTAGAAAACCACAAACATGCATTCCCTTGTCGGGACCACGGCTCTCCGAGGAGCTGAGCACAATACTGAGCCTATACTAATTATCCTCATTACGGCACCTCGTCTACCGCCATTCAGTCTCCTCCAAGTTTCTGCTTTAGGAAAAAAATATATTTTGGGGATGTGATGGTGGGGAAAAGATGGACAAAATTTGAGACTTGATTTAAATGGAATTTGCATGCGCTGCAAATATTCCTTTAACACCTTAATGAACAGACACATTTCTAAATATTTTTTTTTTTTTTTTTTTTTGCGTGCATTGTCAGGGAAACTGCAAAAGTCTTTGTTACCAAAATTTTTTGTAATAATTTTTTCCCCCTACTCTGTATCTATATATTATAAATAAATGGGGTGACTGAGGTTTCCCCCCCAATATTTATTTTGCACTTTTCCACTGTAACTGGGCCAATCAGCCCCCTATGGGGGGGAAGGGATTTATACTTAGCCGGTGCTGATCTACTAAGACCCAGCAACTCTGTTATGCCCTTGTACCAGTTTCATCCAATTAGTCTGTAGTCTGTCTGCGGGAGTCTCCCAATTATCTGTTGCTATGGAGACTAAATTCTTTTGTCTTCCAATCCTCACTCGCTACATTGTATCCCCACAGACCATGACATCTGCTCCTCATCTAAGTTGTTTGGCCCCCACACGGCCGCGTACAATTCACCCCCTGTGTCTGTATCGTCAGGTAACATCATGATGGAGGAGAACGGGAACGAAGACACCATCGGGGTCCTGGTGCGTCTGATCACCGAGAAGAAAGGTCTGTAGTATGTCGAGGCTATGACGCCACATTTCTCAGCTTGTCACGCGACAGTCGGACATTAATGACTCTTAGTCAGAGGCAGGGCTGGATGTGATGATGCCTTTCAGTTGTTTCATTCTGGAGAAAAAAAGTAATTTTAATCCATATGCAAATGAGTAGTTAAGTGCACCGAGGGCTGGTCCACGTGGCCCTGTGCACCGAGGGCTGGTCCACGTGGCCCTGTGCACCGAGGGCTGGTCCACGTGGCCCTGTGCACCGAGGGCTGGTCCACGTGGCCCTGTGCACCCTTGCTCCTCTCCCTCTCCTTCCTGTAATGGACTCCATTTAAAAACTTAGCCTTGTGAAAGGATAACCAAAGAAACTCTACGTAGACTAAGGATAGATGATAAATGTATGGTCACTGGGGGTCCCACCAGTCGTAAGAATGGGGGGACTCCGAGACCCCTAATGTGAATGGGGGAGTAGTGCACACATGACCACCGATCTGTTCACAGTCAGACTATCGTGTACTGCTCTCGGCTGTCCCATAGAATTGACTGGGGCGGTGATTATACGTGCGCCCCTCA
The DNA here is from genome assembly GCF_905171765.1 of Bufo bufo. Classification (NCBI taxonomy): domain Eukaryota; kingdom Metazoa; phylum Chordata; class Amphibia; order Anura; family Bufonidae; genus Bufo; species Bufo bufo. Next base: position 686,061,934 of record NC_053391.1, read on the forward strand.
CCATTCACACGGGGGACCTCTGTTCTTGTGGTCAGTGGGGGTCCCAGCGGTCAGACCCCCTAGTACCGTGACCGTCCCACAACGTGTTGGGGAAGGCTTGCCTTATTCTATACTTTTTTTTTTTTTTTTTTTTTTAAGGAAATCTTTTTTTGTTAACCCTTTGTTAGCTGCTATATATTAAGAATTCCTCCTTCCTTCTTAGAAAACGCTGTTGCTTTGGAAGAACTCCTGAAAGAATATCAAACCAAACAGACGTCCACGTCAGGAGACAAGTCGCCTCAAAAGTGAGACTTTATTTTTTATAAATTTTTTTGGCTTATGTACCGGTCTAAAGTAGAGGAGGTGAAATGGACACCGTGTAGGAGGCCACTACTGTGGGTTGTCCCTGATGGAAATCCCCTAGAAGTATGACCTCGCCCAGTTTTGTTCCCATCTGGACATTTATGGTAAAAGGATATCCTGTAAATGTCTGATAGGCGCAGGTCCCACCTCTGTTCAGTCTACCGCTGAGGGACTTCCAAACATCTAGCTGATCCAGCACTTTAACGGGAGATCTCCCGGTAACCATTGGTTTTGTTCACGTCACGTGTTGGGTCCTCCAGCGCTCAGTATGATCACGGTGGCCCCTCTGCTCCGCCTAAAGGACAAGGGTCCTGCATCTAACACTGTATGTGAAACACTGCCCGCCTGTATTACTGTGTATATGGCTTCTTAGGCCCCACAAGATGGCTGTCCACATATTGAATTAGGGATGAGCTGAAAATAGATCCTGTAATAATCCGTCGCCACACACCCCGGAGGCGGCGGCTTACCAGAAAATGAGACCTCGCTTAAAGGCCCCCCCCCCCCATCCGTGTCATTGAACCTCGGCGATGAGTTCATACTGAACACAATACAGGCAGCTTTTCCGAACAGATGGAGGTGTTTACGCCTCCATGACACATCCTCCTCCTCCTCCCTAAAAGCTGCATAACTAGATACTTGTAATGGCGGCCATGCTGTTTGTCACCCAGCTTTCCTCATAACTGACCTAAAGGGCATCTGTCAGCAGTTTTGTATCCATGACACCGGCTGACCTGTTACATGTGCACTCGGCAGCTGAAGACATCTGTGTTGGTCCCGTGTTCATATGTGCTCGCATTGCTGAGAAATATGATGTTTTAATATATGCAAATGAGCCTCTAGGAGCAACGGGGGCGTTACCGTTACACCTAGAGTCTCAGCTCTCTCTGCATCTGCCGCATCCTCTGCACTTTGACAGGCAGGAGTGATTATGTTTTCACTGCCTGGCCCTGTCCAAGTGCAGAGGGCACAGCAGTTGCAGAGAGGTGTAACGGTAACGCCCCCGTTGCTCCTAGAGGCTCATTTGCATATATTAAAAAAACTTCATTTTTCTCAGTAATGCGAGCACATATGAACACGGGACCAACACAGCTGCCGAGTGCACATGTAACAGGTCAGCCAGGTACAGAACTGCTGACAGATTCCCTTTAACCAGCAGTCGCTGGGTATCTGACAGAACTCTGCTTTCCTTCACCTTTCCAGCAAACTCCACCTGCTGCCCCAGATGCCGATCCTCTGCAAACACCAGCATCACCTGCACACTGTCCAGGGCCCGGCGTCCCGCTCCAACACCTGCTGCACTCGCTGCAGCCAGAAGAAGTGGCCCGACTTCATATCGCCTCCACAGTCCATGGTGGTGCCCAACAACAACAATGGCAAAGGCGGCAGAACCTCGGCCAAAGCTGCGTTAGGGGAGATCACCATCCTCTCGGTGGGCAGGTCAGTGTCGCTGCCCTTAAGCTTCTGCCACTTTACTCTTTGCGCTAGCATTTGATAACGTCATGCGTATTACTCCAGAGCTGCATGCAGCATTCTGCTACGCTGCCCTGTAATAATCCCTTTATCGTCACCTGTTTAACCCCTCAGGTTCTGTGTTGCCCATATACCGGAACAGAAGCCAAATCCCGTAGAGGTGAAACCCAATTCTGAAGCTGGTGTCATGGATGCCTCAGGTCGTCCTGAAAACGAGGTCTCTGAACAGAAGCTGCTGCTGCTGTCTAACACTGTGAGGGCTAAGAAGCGGAGTCTAGAAGATACCAGCAAGCTGGAGGTAAGAACACTGGATCCAGAAGGAATCTTGGAGTTGTAGTCCATCATTGTGACCCTGGACGGGTTCAGATAGCTGCCGCCATGTTCCCCCTTTAAAGAGGAGCTGTCGCCTCTCCTGACTTGTCTGCTTTAATAAATACTTTCACTCCCCATGTAATAACTCGAGAGCACCGGTTGTCATTCCTCTATTATTCCCACTTATGGATGAATTGCCAGCCGGCTGCCATAAAGGTCCAGTTGATGTCAGACTGTGCATGGACATGGCTCCCATTAGTAACTACCAGATGAACCCATATTCATGAGCTTCTAGTAGGAATAATAGAGGAACGGCACAACAGAGCCATGATGGACTCTCCATAATTGTTACAAGGAGAATGCAAGTAGTTACCAAAACGGATGAGTCGGGTGAGGTGAGGGGTCCGGGGTCCTCTTTAAGACTCTTCTTGCAGTTGTTGAGCCGTCTTCTCGGCCCCTTCCTGTGTCGTTCCTCCCATCCCTGGTCTCCGTCCTGCCATTATTAATCATCTCCCATGAGGATATGTCTTTGCTCCCAGATGCCCTTTGCCAATTAAAAGCTTCATCCTCCAGCGCTGAGCGTTCGGGATTAATTGAAGCGTTTTGTTTAGAGGATGCAATCTCTGGATAGGCCTCAGTGGCATAAGAGCGGCCGAGTGTCGGAACATGCCGAAAAATGCTGTGCGGTGTAGTATGGAGGATCTGTCCGCTCTCCTGTGTGGTGTAGTATAGAGGATCTGTCACCTCTCCTGTGTGGTGTAGTATAGGGGATCTGTCAGCTCTCCTGTGCGGTGTAGTATGGAGGATCTGTCGGCTCTCCTGTGTGGTGTAGTATAGAGGATCTGTCAGGTCTCCTGTGTGGTGTAGTATAGAGGATCTGTCAGCTCTCCTGTGTGGTGTAGTATAGAGGATCTGTCAGCTCTCCTGTGTGGTGTAGTATAGAGGATCTGTCGGCTCTCCTGTGTGGTGTAGTATAGACGGATCTGTCAGCTCTCCTGTGTGGTGTAGTATAGAGGATCTGTCGGCTCTGCTGTGTGGTGTAGTATAGAGGATCTGTCGGCTCTGCTGTGTGGTGTAGTAGAGAGGATCTGTCGGCTCTGCTGTGTGGTGTAGTATAGAGGATCTGTCGGCTCTCCTGTGTGGTGTAGTATAGAGGATCTGTCACCTCTCCTGTGTGGTGTAGTATAGAGGATCTGTCAGCTCTCCTGTGTGGTGTAGTATAGAGGATCTGTCAGCTCTGCTTTCTGGTGTAGAATAGACGGATCTGTCAGCTCTCCTGTGTGGTGTAGTATAGAGGATCTGTCAGCTCTCCTGTGTGGTGTAGTATAGAGGATCTGTCAGCTCTCCTGTGTGGTGTAGTATAGAGGATCTGTCAGCTCTCCTGTGTGGTGTAGTATAGAGGATCTGTCGGCTCTCCTGTGTGGTGTAGTATAGAGGATCTGTCACCTCTCCTGTGTGGTGTAGTATAGGGGATCTGTCACCTCTCCTGTGTGGTGTAGTATAGAGGATCTGTCAGCTCTCCTGTGTGGTGTAGTATAGAGGATCTGTCAGCTCTCCTGTGTGGTGTAGTATAGAGGATCTGTCCGCTCTCCTGTGTGGTGTAGTATAGAGGATCTGTCACCTATCCTGTGTGGTGTAGTATAGAGGATCTGTCAGCTCTCCTGTGTGGTGTAGTATAGAGGATCTGTCAGCTCTCCTGTGTGGTGTAGTATAGAGGATCTGTCAGCTCTCCTGTGTGGTGTAGTATAGAGGATCTGTCAGCTCTCCTGTGTGGTGTAGTATAGAGGATCTGTCAGCTCTCCTGTGTGGTGTAGTATAGAGGATCTGTCAGCTCTCCTGTGTGGTGTAGTATAGAGGATCTGTCAGCTCTCCTGTGCGGTGTAGTATAGAGGATCTGTCAGCTCTCCTGTGTGGTGTAGTATAGAGGATCTGTCACCTATCCTGTGTGGTGTAGTATAGAGGATCTGTCAGCTCTCCTGTGTGGTGTAGTATAGAGGATCTGTCAGCTCTCCTGTGTGGTGTAGTATAGAGGATCTGTCGGCTCTCCTGTGTGGTGTAGTATAGAGGATCTGTCAGCTCTCCTTTGTGGTGTAGTATAGAGGATCTGTCAGCTCTCCTGTGTGGTGTAGTATAGAGGATCTGTCAGCTCTCCTGTGCGGTGTAGTATAGGGGATCTGGCGGCTCTCCTGTGCGGTGTAGTATAGAGGATCTGTCATATGTGATCTGATGCCCAAACTAGTTGACAGATTTGGGCCACATTTAATCCAATGACTCCTTTGACTTGATGAGTAACATCCTCCGTAATGGAAGGTGAATCACCCGATGCTGCTGCTCGGAAAATGCTTCAGGCAAATAAAACTGCTGAGTTATCCAGAACCGGTTCCCTTGCAGCCGTCGGATTAACGCGCCTTCGTTTCATTGTGCTAATACGCCAGGTAGTTAAAGGGCACCACACAAAGCTATCCCCATCAGCAAGCAGAGATCTTAACGTACAGCTTTTGTTTCGATTCCACACCTTTTTTTTTTGCAGTGATTTTTTTATTTTATTTTTATTTTACATCCTTAAAGGGCTTTTCCACTTTTACGTAACTAACCATTTTTTTTACTTTGTTCCTTTGGTTTCCAGGATGTTATCTGACTCCACCTTCCCGCCATCCCAGCCATTCACCTGCAACAATCCGAGCTGTGGTGGGAGGGTCCTCCTGCTGGTCGCACGTGGGCCAACAAGGCAGCGAAGTGTGGAATGTGGAGGAGACCCGTCTCTGCAGCGCCTCCATTGCACTGCACATTGCACCTATTGTTTTACCAAGAGCGATACCATTAAAACCTCTCATAATGGGAAGCCAACGCGCTTCAGGGATTTACACAAGACCAAGGCGGCGGAGGCCGTTTGGAGGTCGTGCTGCTGTTTCTCATGGTCCATTTAGTAATAGACGGTATAATAAGAGACTTGTCGCGGGATGTGGAAATCTGGGACTTCAGAACCGGAGAGAGAACGCGACGCTCGCTGACTGCCTTCCATCTTTGAATGCTACAGACTTATGTTGCTGCTACTTTCCCTTTTTTAACCTAACTTTATATTTTTAATGCTAATTTATAGGTCACTGGGGAATGACTTATCACTGGAGGGAGTGTAATAAATTCTGCAAAATTAGTTTACACTAAGGGGGTGGGCGAGAGAGACGTGGCAAATGTGAAGGGTCCTGAACACGGCCCCCTCCGGACGAGCGAGTGCAGCCCTGGAGCATCCAGATACCAGAACTCGAGCTTTTACTCCAGGCTGACACCTACAGGACCAGTATTTGGGATCCTTGATTACATTATTTATTTTTTTATTTAAATAACCAGAAAAAAACTGGGTCCACAATCTAAGAATTTTTGGAAAGAACCTTCATGTTGTGTCTTAAGAGTTTTGGAGCAAGATTAAAGTGAACGTCTACCGTGATATTTTTAGGTTCAAAATGATGTGGTGGTTTCTTTATTATAACTCCTCTCTGTGTCTGGGCGGATATGGAAATGTTAAAATTCTGCTGCCTGCAACTGCCACTAGGGGGAGCTTAATGCCTTCAGCAGATGGATTTGTCTCATTAGCCAGACGTCACCTGCTCTGTGATTGGCGGGGTCGGACATCCCCTGCCTGCACCACTGCCGAAGCTTGAATTCAGCTACTGCGCATGTGCCGCTATCCGGAAGTGTAGCAGCGCATGCACAGCAGCGCCACAAGCAGGTAATTGATAGGGCCCGGTGGGGTGTGTGCACGACCCTGTCCATCCATCATACGGCAGGTAGAAGAAGTCTAGCTAATGAGACGACTCAATTCACTCCTCTCTACGTTCGGTCTATGAACAGTATGCAGTAAGCGGCTATGCTCCCCCTAGTGGTGGCTGCAGGCGGACAGCATTTTATCATTAATCCTTTGCAGTTCTCATTAATCTTTTTCAAATTATTTAAAAGTTTCTGTTCATCTTGCTTTAGGTAAAATGGCGGCAGCCTCCTCCTTAGGTTGTGGATAATGGAGGAGGGCTGGTGTCCCCTCCCCCCCCCCCCCCCCCTTAATTGCCTGACCTGTGAATGCCCTTGTGGATCAGGCACCCAGGTTTGTTGACATCTCCTGGCGCTTCTGCATTTTGGTTTAATCCACGGTCTCTTGTGTGAAGTGCGAGCGATTTAAGGCTGTTGGGACATAATGTCTGGTATGAAGAGTCCAGAATAGTCTTGGGTCGGGGGATGTAAAATGACCCCCTCCGTTATCTTGGGACTGAAAGATGGACGTTGTCCTGACCTTTCTGCTATGTTCCTGGAATTCCTCGCTCTTCTTCTCTCCCTCATTCCTCCTGTGCTGTAGCCTGTAAGGGGGGGAGAAACTGCAACTAAATCTGCATGTTACACGTGGATCTCGGTGCAGATTAATCCACAGATGTCGCTCACCGCAAGGAATGAAATTTGCGGTGGAATTCGGGGACCTTTCCACATCAGGTCGGGGCATGATGTTTGAATCTGCAAATTTTTTTTTAATTGACATTATTTTATTTTTTCCTGTGTGTGAAGCTGAGCGCGCATGGGAAGCGGTGATTGTGAGATACCGGCGTTGGCCCAGTAAGGTCTCATGGACATGACTCGTCTTAGTCCAATCAGATGTGGACCCATTCACTTCAATGGGGCTGCGGAAGATGCGGGCAGCACCCTGTGTGTCCTTTCTGTTGCACCTGCAAATTATTTTTTTTTTTTTTAAATAGAACTGTCCTATCCTTGTCCATAAAACGGATTATGTGTTATGGGCCAGATGTTCGACAAAACCGCTATCTGTGTTTGTCAGACCGCAAAAGGTGAGTTTTCTGCACGGGTGCCGTGCGTGAAGCGAACACATAGCACCCACACTGAATCCTGACCCAATCATTTCATTCAGTGTGCAAATTTTTTATCTTTTTGTTATTTTGCATTTCTGCGTTGTCAGAATCGCAACATGTTCTATATTCTGCGTTCTTTCATGTAGCACTGACCCCATAGAAGGAAGTGGGCTTCAGCGAAAATGGCTTTGTAAGGCCTCATGCGCACTAACTTTTTTTTATTTTCTTTCCGTGTCCGTTTTATTTTGCGGACCGTATATGGAACCATTCATATCAATGGGTCCGTGTGCATTCCGCTTCCATATGTCCGTATTTCAGTTCCGCAAATAAATAGAACACGTCTTATTATTGTCTGCATTACGGACAAGGGTAGGACCGTTCTATTAGGGGGTCAGCTGGTCTGCAAAAAACGGAATACACACGGACGTTGTCTGTGTTTTTTGCGGACCACAAAATACATGGCTTTGAAATAACCTTGATCAACTGGGGACAAGCGCTTGAATGTGACGATGACGATGCTGCTGACTAATAAGGCAGATGATGAGATGCGGCAGATATGACCGTGGAAGCCTCCGTGGTCAGGAGGTGATGTGCCCAGGATAGGGAATGGCAGCAGAATTAATCATGGCACCAGATATAGCTCCGGGACGTTGTCATGTAAGTCCTGCGGGGGAGGGGGTCTCCCAGCAGGAATACATTTAGATCCTTGTTATCGGGGTTCGGAGAGTTACTTGCTCAATGCCGGAGTGATGTGAACACATTTAGATGTACGATGTTACGTAACGCGGCAGATTTACGAATCCTGGCTTAATATTTAGGGCGCGCAAAAGTTTAGTTATTTTTTTTTGCAGGTCAGATAAGGACCTATTCACTTTAACGGGGTCTCAAAAGATGCAGACAGCAGACCCATGTGCTGTCTGTCCGTTACGCGTCCCCCGCAGAGAATAGAACATATCCTATTCTTGTCCGTTTTTATAGAGGACAGGACGTCCCGTTCTGCAAAATGTGGAACGCACATGGCTGGTATCCATGTTTTTGTCGATCTGCAATTTGCGGACCGCAGAAATGGCAACAGCCATGTGCAGAAACGTAGGGCTGTATTACACCGACAGAGCATCTGATCAATCACTGGACAGACGGCCATTTACACACACAGATCTCTCACCAACTACTGGTCGGATAATAATCTGTGCCTCTCGCGAGCGCTTGGAGAACCCGGCCCCTCTCCTGACATGTCCGTGTCAGTACATTCCCCATGTAATAGTTCTGAAGCGTCTATTCTAATGACTCTTGCGCCATTCATTATTCCTGCTAGAAGTTTACAATTCCAATGCCGGCGGTCTGCAGAAAAGGACCACAAAATACATACGGTCGTGTGCGTGAGGCCTAATCCGGATGCGATGCGGTTTTCACTGATGGTTAAGAGATGTTTGTAAAGCTTCTGTGTTTTTGTTTTTTTTAAATGTGAAAAGCACATCAAAACGCATTGCACCCGCACGGAAAAAAAACATATAAAACGTTGAACGCAATCGCAGACAAAACTGACTGAACTTGCTCGCAAAATGGTGTGAGTTTCACTGAACGCATCCTGAGACAATCCGTATTGTGCATGTCAAAGAGGCCTAACGCACACGAACATATTTTATTTCCGTGTCTGTGTTTTTTGTTTTTTTTGTATGTGGACCGTATGCTGAACCATTCATTTCAATGGGTCTGCAAAAAAAAAAAGTTGCTCCGGTGCATTCTGTTTAAGTATTTCCGTTCCATGTTACCAGTAGCTGGTGCGTCTGACTATCCGATCAGTGCTGCGAATGTCAGATTGTGCAGAGACACGTCCCTGATCCGTAACACACATCTGTACCTTTACTGCGAGCTGCTGACCATTCATTCATAGCTTCTAGCAGGAATAATACAGGAATGGCACAGAGTCATAGGAATAGATGCTCCAGAATGTTAATTACATGAGTTACTAAAACTGACACGTCAGAAGAGGAGGCAGGTCCTATTTTAAAATTACAAGGATTTCCAGAGCTGTAACTCACTATTCTGCTGGTGCAGTCACTGTGTACATACATTACTTATCCTGAGTTACATCCTGTATTATACTCCAGAGCTGCACTCACTATTCTGCTGGTGCAGTCACTGTGTACATTACATTACTTATCCTGTACTGATCCTTAGTTACATCCTGTATTATACTCCAGAGCTGCACTCACTATTCTGCTGGTGCAGTCACTGTGTACATACATTACTTATCCTGTACTTATCCTGAGTTACATCCTGTATTATACTCCAGAGCTGCACTCACTATTCTGCTGGTGCAGTCACTGTGTACATACATTACATTACTTATCCTGAGTTACATCCTGTATTATACTCCAGAGCTGCACTCACTATTCTGCTGGTGCAGTCACTGTGTACATACATTACTTATCCTGTACTGATCCGGAGTTACATCCTGTATTATACTCCAGAGCTGCACTCACTATTCTGCTGGTGCAGTCACTGTGTACATACATTACTTATCCTGTACTGATCCTGAGTTACATCCTGTATTATACTCCAGAGCTGCACTCACTATTCTGCTGGTGCAGTCACTGTGTACATTACATTACTTATCCTGTACTGATCCTGAATTACATCCTGTATTATACTCCAGAGCTGCACTCACTGTTCTGCTGGTGCAGTCACTGTGTACATACATTACTTATCCTGTACTGATCCTGAGTTACATCATGTATTATACTCCAGAGCTGCACTCACTATTCTACTGGTGCAGTCACTGTGTACATACATTACATTACTTATCCTGTACTGATCCTGAGTTACATCCTGTATTATACTCCAGAGCTGCACTCACTATTCTACTGGTGCAGTCACTGTGTACATACATTACATTACTTATCCTGTACTGATCCTGAGTTACATCCTGTATTATACTCCAGAGCTGCACTCACTATTCTGCTGGTGCAGTCACTGTGTACATACATTACATTACTTATCCTGTACTGATCCTGAGTTACATCCTGTATTATACTCCAGAGCTGCACTCACTATTCTACTGGTGCAGTCACTGTGTACATACATTACATTACTTATCCTGTACTGATCCTGAGTTACATCCTGTATTATACTCCAGAGCTGCACTCACTATTCTACTGGTGCAGTCACTGTGTACATACATTACATTACTTATCCTGTACTGATCCAGAGTTACATCCTGTATTATCCTCCAGAGCTGCACTCACTATTCTGCTGGTGCAGTCACTGTGTACATACATTACATTACTTATCCTGTACTGATCCTGAGTTACATCCTGTATTATACTCCAGAGCTGCACTCACTATTCTGCTGGTGCAGTCACTGTGTACATACATTACATTACCTGTTCTGTACTGACGATAAATTGCGAGGGGCATCTTGTAGGATCCCGCGATGACCGCACAATGAAAGTACAAGAACCCCGCTGTCGGCGTATAGACTATATTTTGTTCTGTGACCTCTACATGTGGTGGTTTTGTGTTTTCGTTTTTCTTAATTTTTGTTCATCTCTATTGATTCCTAAGAGAATTAATAATTTATAGCATTCGTTTTTTAATATTTTTGTTGTTTACAACTGGGTTTTAGTTTTATGTTTACATCCTGGAATTTATTCCACTTCTGTGATTAAGGCTACATGCACACGAACGTAAGGGCTCTGTGCCCGTGCTGCGGACAGTAAATTGCGATCCGCAATGCACGGGCACAGACCGTGGGGCAGCCGCATGCGGATCGCGGACCCATTCACTTGAATGGGGTCCGACGGTCCGCACCGCAAAAGAGTAGTGCATGCTCTACTTTTTGGCGGTGAGCAGGCACGGCCAGAAACACCACGGAAGCGCTCTGTACTGCTTCCGTGGGGGTTCCGATCCGTGCCTCCGTTCCGCATCTCCGTGATTGCGGACCCATTCAAGTCCGCGATCCGTGATGCACGCGGCCGGTGCCCGTGTATGCGGGCCGCAATACGGCCACGGGGGGGGGGGGGGGCACACAGTCTTGTGCATGTAGTCTAAAGGGGAAGTCCATGGCCTAAGATTAGTGGCGGCCAGATATGGGCTCAAAATGAAATGGGTGACTTCATCGATGACGTGGCGCAGAGCAAGTGTGTTTTAGTCTTGAGCCCATTTCAGGCAATCCCCAACTTTCAATTTATAAATGTATTTATTTTTTTATACATATGTTTTATCGTTTCCAATAATAAAATATTACATACAAGAAATGTGCATTGTTACGGTACTTTTTTCAAACATCAATCTAATCTTGCATGACCCTTGTAGTCCCAGTAAAAGGGAGGAAATGAGAAAAAAAAGTTACAATATAATGAACTTAACCAAATTATACAATAACAAAAAAATGAAAAATAAATAAAAAGGTGACAGAGAGTTACATGCTCGACATGACATCACAAAAGTCATGAAACTTAGTTGAATTGGGGAGTTATTATGCCACTTGGCCTTGAACTTGATTATTGGAGACTGAGCCGTTGATCGTCTCGTAGAGACGATTTCCATTAACCGGGAGGGTCTGGATTTTTCCAGTAGTGGGCGATTTTCGTTCTGGTTGCTGTGATCATATGAATTATGACTGTTCGGGAAGAATCTGGAAAGGAATCCAGATTAGGCTACTTTCACCCTCTGGTTTGGTGCGGATCCGTCATGGACGGATCAGTTCAGATAATACAACTGTCTGCATCCGTTCAGAACGGATCCGTTTGTATTATATGTATATGTAACCAGTGTGAGAGTAGCCTAAATAGAAAGAAGGCTTTGCGCCATTGATGGGGAAATAAGAGTTAGTTAGGATTATGTTAATTGAATTCCACACAGGTTTCATTTCCCTGCATTCCCACCATATGTGCTCCATGTCCGCTTCTGGTGACGAACATCTCCAGCAGACATGAGGGGATGAAGGATACATTTTAGATCATCTATGAGGAGTATAATACCATCTGTAGAGAGCTTGGCCTCATGCACACGACCGTTGTGTGCATCTGTGTCAGTTGTTCCGTTTTCTGTGATTTTCTGCGGACCCATTGAAAATTCGGAAAATGCCCCATTGTTCGTCCGTGATTCCTGTCCGTCAAAAAAATATGACCTATTTTTTTGACGGACAACGGTTCACGGACCCATTCAAGTCAATATATCATTCGTGTCAGTAGGCTACTTTCACACAGACGGATCGCAGATCCGTCTGCATAAAAGCTTTTTCAGAGCTGAGTTTTCAATCCGTGAAAACTCAGATCTGACAGTATATTCTAACACAGAGGCGTTCCCATAGTGATGGGGACGCTTCAAGTTAGAATATACTAAGAACTGTGTACATGACTGCCCCCTGCTGCCTGGCAGCACCCGATCTCTTACAAGGGGCTGTGATCCGCACAATTAACCCCTCAGGTACCGCACCTAAGGGGTTAATTGTGCTTATCATAGCCCCCCCTGTAAGAGATCAGGGGCTGCCAGGCAGCAGTCATGTACACGGTTCTTAGTATATTCTAACTTGAAGCGTCCCCATCACCATGGGAACGCCTCTGTGTTAGAATATACTGTCGGATCTGAGTTTCACGATCTAACTCAAATCCAATGGTATATTTTAACATGGTGAGTTAAAATATACCATCGGATTGGAGAAAACTCCGATCCTATGGTATATTAATAGGGACTCCTGACTTTACATTGAAAGTCAATGGGGAACGGATCCGTTTGCAATTGCACCATATTGTGTCAACGTCAAACGGATCCATCCCCATTGACTTGCATTGTAAGTCAGGACGGATCCGTTTGGCTCTGCACGGCCAGGCGGACACCGAAACGACTTTTTCCTTCATGTCCGTGGATCCTCCAAAAATCAAGGAAGACTCACGGAAGAAAAAACGGACACGGATCACGGAACTACGGAACCCGTTTTTGCAGACCGAAAAAAAAAACGGTCGTGTGCATGAGGCCTTTTCCTGGAGTTTTCCACATGGTTAAGATACTGAACACCCCGTTTAGGCTACGGAAAAGAGTCCGTAAGAAAACATTTTTTACGGATGGTTTTTTTCACTGAACGAACCCATTCAATTGTATAGAATGTGTCGGCAGATAAGAACCATTTGGCCCATCTAGTCTGCCCAATATACTGAATACTATGGATAGCCCCCGGCCCTATCTTATATGAAGGATGGCCTTATGCCTATCCCATGCATGCTTAACCTCCTTCACTGTATTTGCAGCTACCACTACTCCATGGGGGGCAGTCAGTGAAAAACGGAGACAAGATAGAACATGTTCTATTTTTTTATGTCTGTTCATCAAAATAAACTGCTATGTAATAACCCCATGGACGACCATTTGTCTTAAAACAGACGTGTGATGGCGGTTCGTGTGCATGAAGGCTTAGGGTACCTTCACACACGGCAGATTCTGTGGCAGAAAATTCGGCAACTGAAAATCCGTTCCATTCGCCGTAATGGGGCTTGCAGAAACCCCATGCGCTGCCTCGAATGGAACTGATTTTCAGTCGTGGAATTTTCTACCACGTGTGAAGCCGCAGCGAGGACACGCCAGCATGGTACCAGGTACCAGTTCTCACTGGCCACATTTTTAGTGTTTGTTAACTTACAACATTTTCTTTAAATAAAGCGTAAATTTAATTGTTTTGTGACTTTTTTATTTTTTATAATCGTCAGTAATAGTGAAATATTTGTCACTTTACTAATGGTTGAGCCGCTTGTTTTCGGTGAAGTAATTGGGGTCACAGCTGATGGATCCTCTATTAAAGTTGTTAAATTCTCCTCTAGGTACCGGATCGGGGATCAGTATCTTGCAGCACTCGGCTATTTCCAGCAGTCCCATGTAAGCGTGGCCTGCAGCTCCTTTCATACAAGCGAGCGGGACCCCATTTCTTTGGTCCTATCGGGGTCAAAGTGGTCGGAAAACAATGATCGTGTAGGGCAGGGGTCAGCAACCTTTGGCACTCCAGATGTGGTGAAACTACATCTCCCAGCATGCACACTTGCTTGGCTGTTCTCAGAACTCCCATAGAAGTGAATGGAGCATGCTGGGAGTTGTAGTTTCACCACAGCCGGAGGATGCTGACTCCTGATGTAGGGGATACGCTAAAAACTTGGTATAACCCCATAGTGATGTATCTTCAAATAGTACAGGAGTGGCTGAAATAACTTAGGACTAGTCTTCAGCTGACTGCTTCCCACATAAGGCCGGGGTCACATCACCTTTTTCCTTCCGTTTAACGTATACAAAAAATAAATAAATAAATAAAATGAATGCATTAACCCCTTCCTGACCAGCGCTGTAATAGTGCAGTGACTTCCCGACCAGCGCCGTAGTACCCGATCAGCTGCAGGGGACCAGCTGTTCCCGTTAGCCGGACCCCAGGCTTTGGCTCCGAAGCAATAGATAGGGGGGATAATTGAGGGATTTTAAAGAATAACTTGAGTCCAGACCTCGTCTGTAGTTGAACAGCAGCTTTACTTGATTAAACGTTCGTCAGAAACAGTCTTCAAGCTTTATCTTGGTTCCAGCAGGCTTTAGCATTAAAACTGGCAGGCAAACTCAACTCTGCTACATCTGTTTCTCTCTGGCGCTGCTGTACTGACAGGTTGGCTGTATAACTCAGATTCTTCTGTCTGCTGCACGTTCTCTTTGTAGTGGTCTGTCTCTAGATTAGGCCAGGGAACTTTCCTCCTGGCCCCTGAGGCTCTAAGCTTTGGCCTCCATGGCCAGCAGAGCTTAAGGTGCTCTGGCTTGCTTGGGCACATCCAGCATAGAAGTGCCCCTGCACACCTGTCCCCTAGCAGGGTGTAAGCTAGACTGACTAGAAACTGGTCCCCACCCTTCCTGCAGGAAGTGGGACTAGCCCACTCCTCTTCAGAGGGGGGGTTAGAATGGAATGAAAGGTTCCATTCTATCTAAGATAGCTCTGCCATATTTGCTGCCACCTGCTGGTGATCCAGGCATATCACACGGGAACATAACAGTTGCAAACATTAGAAATGCACAGTGTATAGGACCTGAACAAAATACATAAGATGACGCTTTGTTAGCCCATTAGAGATAGTAGCAGGGTGCAGAAGTGGCAATGCCACTCTGGGGCGTTACATAATCAATGCATTCCGTGTGATGTGGGCATCGTAGGGAGCCCAAACATCCCATCCCTGACAGCCAGCATTCCCACATAACCAGTATCTCACCTTCTGGGACAACCACACCGGTCATGTGTGGTATCAGAACGATCGGCCTGATAATATATACATTATTAAAACGTGTTGGGGCCTGAATATCCATTAGTGTGGGCAGGAAGCCATGTTTTATGAATATTTCATGTCTGCCAGCTGAATAAGAGAGGTGGCGCATGCACAGGTCATGAGGACCACCCCAGAAGGCTCCTCTCAGCTCCACCCTCTGCCGAATGGGGATAAAAATGAACTATTGGGAACATTTCTTTGACGCAATTTGTGGATCCGATCAACATTGGGTTGTGCTCCACTTTCCTCCTGTCCCCGGAAAAAAACATAATGGACTCTGACCGCACAATTCGTAGAGTAAGAACCTTTCTGCTTTTTATCCTTTTATTTTTATACTGTTTTGGGCACATTTATGTATGTCTTATTTCTTTAAACTTTTTTTTTTAACTAAGTACTGTACCTTTTTAGCATATCTTTAATGGTTTTGCCTTGTGCCCTGAATGAGCCCAGTACCCTCCATTTTTTAAGTGTATGAGTGCGGTTTGCGTTACCGTGTATTTGCCTGTGCCACTGTGAGCCTGCTTGCGAGTGGGGGCGCTGTGGAGTTTTCTATGAGCCCTTAATTAATCCGTGTATTGATTTAAATGTCATAGATGGTGGCAGCGTGTTGGGGTGCAATTGCGGACAAGAATAGGCATTTTCTATGACAGCCGCGGCATGTGCGGTCCATAAATTGCGGAACGCACATGGGCCGGTGTCCACGTTTTGTGGAGTCGCAATTTGCCGGACGGCAAAACACCACGTTCGCGTGAATATAGCCTTGAAAGTAGAGAAATGCAAATTTAGAAAATTGTGAATTTTTCCCAATTTTTGGTAAATTTGGGATTTTTTTAATAAATAAAGGAAATATATACTGACTCAAATTTGTCCCGCACTCATAATATCTTCCGTTATTCATTCCGTCATAATAGAAGTGTATGGGCTGCATAACGGATCCGTCCGGTTTTCATTATGCAGGGGAGTGCTCTCCTGATCCGAATCCTCTCCTGATCCGGGTCCTCTCCTGATCCGAGTCCTCTCCTGATCCCCGGGTCCTCTCCTGATCCCCGGGTCCTCTCCTGATCCCCGGGTCCTCTCCTGATCCCCGGGTCCTCTCCTGATCCCCGGGTCCTCTCCTGATCCCCGGGTCCTCTCCTGATCCCCGAGTCCTCTCCTGATCCCCGGGTCCTCTCCTGATCCCCGGGTCCTCTCCTGATCCCCGAGTCCTCTCCTGATCCCCGGGTCCTCTCCTGATCCCCGGGTCCTCTCCTGATCCCCGGGTCCTCTCCTGATCCCCGGGTCCTCTCCTGATCCCCGGGTCCTTTCCTGATCCCCGAGTCCTCTCCTGATCCCCGAGTCCTCTCCTGATCCCCGGGTCCTCTCCTGATCCCCGGGTCCTCTCCTGATCCCCGGGTCCTCTCCTGATCCCCGAGTCCTCTCCTGATCCCCGAGTCCTCTCCTGATCCCCGAGTCCTCTCCTGATCCCCGGGTCCTCTCCTGATCCCCGGGTCCTCTCCTGATCCCCGGGTCCTCTCCTGATCCCCGGGTCCTCTCCTGATCCCCGGGTCCTCACGGGATGGATCAGTTATGCAGACCATAGACTTCTATTTTGACGGAATGAATCTTATGAGTGTGGGAAAATGGCCCTGTGGGCGGCCCGACGCGCACAGCATCATTGTCATCTATGATGCTGTGCGCTCCCGCGCGCACGATGTATGCCGCTCCGGGACATATGGCCAGCTCACGGACCGTATGTCTCGGAGGGCATAGGGTCGTGTGCATGAGCCCTAAGAATGATCCTTATTTCTCAGTTTTATTGTTTGTATGTGAAATATTGTGCTGCCATACGTTTTTATGAAGTACAATGTGTCACGAGAAAACAATCTCAGAATGGCCTGGATAAGTAAAAGTGTTCCAAAGCTATTACACATGTCATATTTCCAAAAAATGGCCTGGGCAGAAAGGTGAAAACTGGCCCAGGGTAGGAGGGTTTAAACAGATGCCTCAGACTGATGTCATACAGTGGCATCCATTCACCATACAGTTCCGTTGTAAAAAATAAAAAAATATACGTTTTCTTTTTACCGGACTCTGCAGGATATAAGAACGTGGTGGGCTGTGTTTTTGTATCATTTTTTTTTTTTGTAACATACAGTTGCAAGAAAAAGTATGTGAACCCTTTGGAATGATATGGATTTCTGCACAAATTGGTCATAAAATGCGATCTGATCTTTATCTAAGACACAACAATAGACAATTGTAGGATTTTACTAATTTATGACGTAAAGTCATGATTTTATGAAAGACACGGAGGCTCATATTGCTTAATTCTTTCTTTACTTGAAAATAGCAGCAAAGAAGATAATCTGAAAAAACATTACTACAGAGGTAACATAAGCCCCTCCCCCTTAGTCCTCCATAAAGGGACCTCTTCCACATCTCCACTTCCTCTTTCTTTGGTAACGGATCTGCAAAACCGAAACTGGAACCGCCGAGAATAAAGAAACACCGGCGTGACTTCAAACGATGCCAAACAACGGAACAATCCCCAAACGAATTCCTGGTAGGACGTGACAACGCTGGGGAACATCATCTAAAGACTGCTGGGCCTTGTAATCAACCTGGAAAGAAACATAAAAATAAATAGCAAGGAGCCAAGGAAGAGCTCCAAATAGTCGTACTGATACAGTAACAGACAATGCAAAGGAAAAATCGACAACTCTTAGCATACAAAATAGTACAATATATATATATATATATATATATAAAGGGGAGGGAGAAAGAGTGGGTGGGACAATACTCGCCTCCGTGTCTTTCATAAAATCATGACTTTACGTCATAAATTAGTAAAATCCTACAATTTTATATCAAGACACGGAGGCTCATATTGCTAGTTCAAAGCCGATTCACAATGGACGAAAACACATGCGGACCCGGTCTGAAGTAGAATTCCCTGAAAGTAGAAACTCTAGACCAGTCCGACAATCTCATGACGTCCTCCAATTTAGCCCCCGATAGGGTAAGGGACGTAGCCGAGGCACCTCGAACCGAATGCGCCGTGAAGATGGAGGTGTCAATGCCAGATAGGGATAAGATCCATTTCACCCAACGCAATAAGGTGACACTGGTGACCGGAAGGTGAGGCCGACGGAAAGAAATGAACAGCTGCGAATGAGAAGTAGTCCGCAGAGGCGAAGTCCGCGCCTCGTACTCCCTAAGACATGCAACTGGACACAGGATCAAGGATTCCGGAAAAGCCGGATAATCCACTGACCTAATACTGGTCTTAGTGCGACGTGAGATATTAAAAGTCACGCCTTCCGGGGTGAACGAGCGAGCATCGTAGTCCAACGCCCGCACGTCCGACACCCTTTTACAGGAGACCAGACAAAACAAAGTAACTAACTTGGCCGAAAGTTGACGTAAAGATAGTTCCGAATTGACCGGCCAAGACGACAGAAAGGATAAAACTATGGACACGTCCCAAGAACTCGAAAAACGAGGACGGGGAGGTCGGGTAAGGCGAGAACCTCTAAGCAAACGACAAACAAGGGGATGACGCCCCGCCGGGCAGCCTTCGAACCCCCTATGGCCGGTCGAAATAGCCGACCTAAAAACATTAATGGTACGATAGGCCTTACCATCCTTGTACAAAGAAGAAAGGAACAAGATAATATTATTCACCAAGGTCGTAACGGGATCCAGATTCCTGAGCAGGCACCAACCAGACCAAGACTGCCATGCAGACTTGTAAGCTCTTCTGGTTCCGATTTGGTTCCCGAAATCCTGCAAGCCAGCAGGCGTAAAGAGTCTGAGACTACAAGAGGGTGCGGTTGACCCAACGGCCCCAGTAATAGGGCCGCTGAGTGGGGCAATAACAGGGGATAGTCCACCAACAACTCCAGGAGCTGAGGGAACCACGATTGAGTGTTCCAAAACGGGATCACTAGGACCAAGTCCGCCAACTGGTAACGCACCATGGCCAGGACCCGTGGAATCAGGGAGAAAGGTGGAAAAGCATACATCAGGCTCCCTGACCACTGTTGTAGGAAAGCATCTACCGCCTCCGCGGATGGGTCCGGCCTCCAACTGAAGTACCTGGGGAGCTGGGCGTTCCATCGAGACGCAAAAAGGTCGATGGAAAACGGACCACAGAGGGATAACACAGAGGCAAAGATTCCCTCGTCCAATTTCCAATCGCTGGAATCGGACATGAAACGAGAGCTCCAATCGGCCCGAGTATTGTGGAGCCCTGGTAAGTACTCCGCCACCACCGAAACGTTGTTGGAAAGGCAGAAGTCCCAAAACTCCTTGGCCAGATGAGTTAACATCCTGGATCGGGTACCTCCCATGGAGTTGATATATCGGACAGCCGAGACGTTGTCCATCCGCAGACGTACACACGTCCTGGTCCTTCCGTTGACGAAACTGCGGATCGCAAAGGATCCCGCCAGGAGCTCTAGGGCATTGATGTGCAGGGATGACTCCGAGGACACCCAAGGGCCCCCGGTGGACACTCCCTCGCAATGGGCCCCCCAGCCCAGGAGACTGGCGTCGGACTCCACTACCAGGTCCGGACGAGGGCCAAAAATGGCCCTCCCGTTCCAGGCTGATAGGTTGGCAATCCACCAAACTAACTCGTCCCGAGTGTCCGAGTCCAGAAGGATGAGGTCCGCATAGGTAGCTCCCGCCTGCAGATGGGCAATCTTCAGGCGCTGTAAGGCCCGATAATGTAGTGGGGCTGGGAAAATCGCCTGGATGGAGGACGATAACAGACCTATTACTCTGGCCAACTGACGGAGGGACACCTGAGGTAAAGACAACGTGCGACGCAATTCCTTGCGTATCGAACTCACTTTTACTGCGGGAAGACTGAGAGTCAGAGTCTCCGAGTCCACCAGGAAACCTAGGAACTCCAGAGTCCTGGACGGGATCAAACAGGATTTCTCCCGGTTGATAATGAAACCCAAGCTGGTGAGAAGGGACATTGCCAAATGCAAGTGACTCAGAATGGTGGAATAATCCCCGGCCATGATCAAAATATCGTCCAGATAGACTATGAGCCTCACACCGCAATTGATTCAATTCCTCGTCTATGAGGGATTGGGCGGACAGGGCCGCCTGAGCGTGCGGGGGAATCCTTAAAAGATATAGGCTCGACACTAGTTCTATGTGGAAACCTAGTATTGTGGACAAAATCCACGGATCTGAAGTGATAGTGGCCCACGCATGGGAAAAGAAACGGAGTCTGCCCCCTATACATAGGTCCAAAAAAGGGGGAAGAAACTGTTGACTTACCGAAAGGGCGTCGAAGGTTCGGCTGTCCACGATAGGATCTGCCTCGTCCAAAAGAACCCCGCGATGGGAAGAAGGATGGAGGTTGCCTGGGGTCCTGACCAGAGGACCGGAAGGATGATGAAGAGGGACCTCGTCCCGAGCCTCGGGACTGGAAGGAGGAACGGCCGGCCAGACGGCCCCTTGAACTGCCGGCCCTGGAGGAAACCCGGTTACTGAAAACCTTGCGCATAGAGGTTTGCGCCTTATCAAGGGCAGTAAATGTGCCCACAAACTTTCCCAGCTCCTTAATAAAGGGATCACCAAAAAGGAGTCCCTGGGCGTCTTTGCCCGACTCAGTTAGGGCCATGTTGGCTAGCTTAGGTTCCATCTTGATCAAGATGGCCTTCCTGCGTTCAATGGCAATAGATGTGTTGGCGTTGCCTGCCAGGCATATGG
Organism: Bufo bufo; assembly: GCF_905171765.1. Taxonomy (NCBI): domain Eukaryota; kingdom Metazoa; phylum Chordata; class Amphibia; order Anura; family Bufonidae; genus Bufo; species Bufo bufo. The sequence goes on from NC_053391.1 coordinate 686,082,905, forward strand.
CCCGTTGGACCCAGCCTCTAAGTTCCTCGGGGTCTACCAGTCTGCCCTCAGATTTAGCCGTTTCCGCCAAATCAAAGATCTTGGCTAGTGGCCCCATAATGTCCAACAACTTGTCCTGGCACGCCCGAAGGGCTGAGTCCAGGCCTCTACGGGGACTAAACCCCGATTTAGACAAAAATTGTACGACCTTAGGGTCGACTGTGGGAGTTTCACACACCCTGTTTGGTATAGCCGGACGGGGACATTCAGCCCGCAGTTTGTTTCTAGCCTCCTTGCTAAGAGGCTTGCGGGCCATGGACTCAATGTAGCTAGCGACATGGGGAGCCGGTAGCCACTCGGATGACCTGGGGTGATGGAGCGAGTCCGGGTCAAATAACGGGGAACCGGATGGATCCGTAAGGGATGCCTGCGCATCGGTCGTCGCAGACGACTTAGACGCAGACGGACGGGAAGCCGGTCCAGGTTGCCCCTCATCCAAGTCAAACTCATCTCCCTCAGAGTTAACTGGGGAATGTAACTCAACCTCCTCCTCAGACTCCTGAGAGTCAGATTCTGGTTGGGGCTGGGCTCTAGCCGTTTTCCAGTTCCGTGCACGTTCTGCCTTGCGCGGACAGGCTCTTTTGCGTGACCGGAGCGCGCTGTCAGATGATGGAACTAAGCCATCAGTCAAGGAGTTTCTGGAGGTGTTAGGTAATGACACTGTGGTATCATGTGTCATAGTAACTGTCTGGGCACAGAGGACCTGAGACAGGGAGCTGGTGAGGGCTGAGGAAACAGAGCCCATAGCAGACAAAATAGCGTCTGAAATAGACTGCTGTAAGGCCCTAGCCTGGGCATCTGCCATAGAGGGAATAGCTGCCCCAGAAGGGGGGGGGGCACAGTCTGGGGAGCAGCATGATTAGTATCCATCAAGGGGCTGCTAATAAGCAGAGAAAAGGGGGCTGGAACCAGGGACATGATGAATGATACTAGTGAATAATGGGCAAAACAACAATACCTAGACTAAGAACCCTGAGAGGTAATGAATCAAGCAACCGGACAGGAGCGCGGCAAGCCGAAGTGACCGTTGGCGAAAGCACTGAAACTTCCGAAATCTCGCGCGATCTCGGACGCTGGGAGAACAGAACAGCCGGAGAGCGCGCGCGCCCGAAATCCCGCAATCGCGAGACCTCGGGCGCAACCCAAAATGGCCGCCGAACTCTCGCGATATTGCCAGAAGCGCCAGAAGAAGAAGAAGAAGAAGAAAGGAAATGGCGCCCGGAATGCGACCGCCGAAGGTAGCAGGAGACCCCTCAGTGGCCGGTAAGAAAACCAGAAGCCGCAAGGGCAGTCAGCGACCACCGGAGGGCGGGAAAAATTACCCCCACAGAAGAAAGAAGGGGGGAAAAAGCAAAACGAATCGGGAGAAAACAAGAAAAAACAATGAATAAGGGAAATAATCCCAAATATATAACTAAGGGGAGAAAACGCGACCCATAAAAGCGCAATCCCTAAGGAATAAAACAATAGCAAAACAAAGGCAATATAAAATCAACGAAATCAATATGTATAGACAAATCTTTCACCCACAGCCCAGAGGACTGTGGTGAGGTACTTAACTGAACAGCAGCAGCAAAGAAAGAGGAAGTGGAGATGTGGAGGAGGTCCCTTTATGGAGGACTAAGGGGGAGGGGCTTATGTTACCTCTGTAGTAATGTTTTTTCAGATTATCTTCTTTGCTGCTATTTTCAAGTAAAGAAAGAGTTAAGCAATATGAGCCTCCGTGTCTTGATATAAAATCACAGTCTGCTTAAACTAATAACACACAAAGAGTTAAATGTTACCATGTTTTTATTGAACACACCATGGAAACATTCACAGTGCAGGTGGAAAAAGTATGTGAACCCTTGGATTTAATAACTGGTTGAACCTCCTTTGGCAGCAATAACTTTACCCAAACGTTTCCTGTAGTTGCAGATCAGACGTGCACAACGGTCAGGAGTAATTCTTGACCATTCCTCTTTACAGAACTGTTTCAGTTCAGCAATATTCTTGGGATGTCTGGTGTGAATCGCTTTCTTGAGGTCATGCCACAGCATCTCAGTCGGGTTGAGGTCAGGACTCTGCCTGGGCCACTCCAGAAGACGTATTTTCTTCTGTTTAAGCCATTCTGTTGTTGATCTACTCCTTTTTTTTTTCTTTTTTAATCACGCAAATTTTATTAAAGTTTGAAGACATTGACAGGCTTAGTTCAGTATCATTATCACAATACGACATCAAATAGAAAAAGCTGGCTCACACGCCAATGCGCATAATAAGGCTGTGGAAGTCTCCACGGTACAGAATTGAGAATATAAATGCACACCGGGTGGCTATTGGTACCGTATGCGTAGGTATGCAAACAACAAACAAACGAGCATAAAGAACAACATAAGCAGCACCAGAGCACAAGATAACTAAAGGAGCAGCCCCTTGGGCAGCATAGTAGAGGTCAGCTGAAATGAGTGGAGGAAATTTAAGCTGTTTCCTATGGTTTCACTAAGACTCGTACCATGGACTGGATATCCACTCCGACCATAGTGCGTTGAACCTAGCCATTGAGGGCAATCGGGTGTTCCACATTTTTTCGTGCATGCAGGTGGAGTTCACCAACGTCACTACCTCAAGGAGAGAAGGGGTGGCTGTGGTTTTCCAGTGCCTAGTAATAACTAGCTTGGTGGCCATAAGCACATGAGCCGTTATCGATCTGTGGGTATATCGCAGGGCATCGATGTTGGAAGGGGAGGGCTGCTTCTGGGGACATAACTATGGGATTAGGGAGCAGGCTATTTAAGAGGTCCTGAACCTCTTTCCAGAGATTAGTAATCCTCGGGCAAGCCCAGAGGGTGTGGAGGAGAGAACCTCTGCCCCCACACTGTCTCCAGCAGGCAGGACTGGCTGAGGGAAACATCAAATGCAGTTTGGACGGCGTATAATACCATCGCAGGCTTGTTTTGAAGATCGCCTCTTGATGGCTCCCACAGCGGAAGGTTGAATGGGTCAATCGGAATGCGGCATGCCACTGGTCTTTGGAAAAGGTTCGACCCAGATCTGTCTCCCACTTCTTTAGGGGGGGTGACTTAGACAATTCATCCTCTTGTGTAAGGAGGCCATAAAAGAGGGGGATACCCCCCTTTCTTGGAAACCTGTCGTGGAGGTACCTCTTAACTATTTGAGGCATGTACAGTGAGGTTTTCTCACCCTTATCTAAAAAGGACCTAATCTGTAGGAATTTATAAAACTCTTTATTGGAGATGTGGAACTTGCTATGGATTTGGGAGAATGATAAGACCTTGTCTGAGCCTATCATGTCCTGTACAGAACGAATCCCACAAGCAGACCATGTCTTGAGGTTCAGATCTTGGATGTGGTCAGTTAGACAGGATATCGATAAGAGATTGGGGGATAGTCCATCTCCTGAGGTAGAGTTGTCTAATAACGTTTTCCAGGCTGAAAGAGACAGTTTGATAGCTTGCAAGGGGGATTCACGGGAAGGGAGTTTCCGCGCCGTACCCACTAGCAGGGAGCGGAGGGAAGAGAGGGTGAGCGAGGTCCTTTCCATTGTTACCCAGTGTTTGTCTGCTGAGTCGTTCCACCAATAGACCAGCTGGTCTAAGAGGCAGGCCGTGCGATAGTGTTTCAAGTCAGGAACCCCTAGTCCTCCCTCTTTTCTGTGTCTCGTTAGAATGGAGTACGCTACTCTGGGATGCTTCGAGTCCCATATAAAGCTCATCATCTGCCGCTTGGCAGTATTGAAAAAGGAGATCGGGATTGGGACTGGCAAGGTTCTGAAGAGGTAGAGGAATCTGGGGAGAAATAACATCTTGTATGCAGCTACTCTTCCAAACCAAGATATGATGAGTTTCCTCATATTCTTGATGTCCTTAGCCAGATCTTCTAGTAGGGGGGGGAAGTTAGTGTGGAATGTCCTAGATACTGGGTGCATCAGCTGTACGTCAAGATATGATATACTCTCCTGTTGCCAGTCTAGTGGGAATAGATTCTTCAGTCGGTTCATTTGTTCAGCAGGGATAGTAACAGGGAGGCATTGTGACTTGTCTATATTTAGTTTGTAATATGAGACCTGACCAAATATCTGTAGCAAAGCAAACACTCTCCGAAGGGACGACTCAGGGCATTTACAGATCACGATTACGTCATCCGCAAAAAGTGCTATCTTGTGTTCAGTGGAGACCATCTCCACGCCCACTACTTCCGGGTCCTGTCGAATCAGTTCCGCTAAGGGCTCTATGGATAGGATGAAGAACAGGGGGGACAACGGGCATCCCTGTCTAGTCCCATTTGTCAAGTTAAAGACATTGGAAAGAGCTCCATTAGTAAATACTCTAGCGCAGGGGTTTGAGTATAAGGCGGAGATGGCCGAGTATATCGGGCCCGAGAATCCAAATTTCTTCAGGGCCGAGAAGGCATAAGGCCAGCTAACGCGATCAAATGCCTTCTCGGCATCCAGCGTCAAGAACGCGGTCGGGGGTGGTTGTAAGCTCAGCCGTCTGTAATAGCGCCAATAGTCTTCTGGTGTTGTCCGGGGCTTGTCTCCCTGGAACAAATCCAGTCTGGTCTATGGAAATCAGGGAGGGAATTATGTTCAAAAGCCTATTCGCTACTATCTTGGCATACAGCTTGACATCACAATTCAGTAATGATATAGGACGATAACTGGTAGTATTAAGTGGAGATTTGCCCGGTTTCGGGATGGTGACTATAAGAGCCTCCAACATTTCTGCCGGGAAGGAACCCGTTTCCATGGCCGTGGGGAAGACCGGCAAGAGGTGTTCTGTAAGGCGGTGACTAAATTTCTTATAGTATAGTGAAGAGAAGCCATCGGGGCCAGGGGCCTTCTTCAGCGGGAGAGAGTGAATCACAGTGCGAATTTCCTCTAGGGAGATCGGTTCGTTAAGGGGTTCCAACTCCTCAGCAGACAAAGACGGTAAATGAATTCGGTCGAGAAAGGAGTTTATATCTGTTAAGGATGGCTGTGGTATGTGTGGCGAAACCAACCTCGCCACTGGGTTTTGGAGGGGCCTGGCTGCTGGCCTCTTGCCCCAGGATTATGGGCCCTCTCATCAGCCAGGCCTCATTTGTTCACAAAGGACTTGAACTAACTTGAACTCCTGGTCTAATTTGTGCCATTTTGGGATGTTAAATGTCTGTGTATTGAAAAGGGTTGTGACATTGTATGTTTAAATGGTGATTTCTGTTCTGTTGTCCCCACATGTGTATTGGTGAGTTCCCTTTGTCTTGAGAGATAATTGGATTACTCCTCGGGTGTCTCCAGGGCAGAGAGGAGGAAACCATGATGCATTGTTGGGATGTATTGTCTCTGTAGTGCTGCATGTCTGTCCTGTGTCACAGTCTTCATTCTGGTCCCCTAGGGGCGTGTACACCAGATGGGCTTGGTTGTTTTATACCTCCCTGTGGGCGGACCTGTATTTGCAAACAACTGTAATAAAAACCAGGCTGGGTGTGCCAGCACCTCAGACCACTGCTTGACCCTCAACACGGAGCCTTGTCTCATTATTGGGGGGATCCACTGTATTCTGTTAGAGACTGATTGCCAGGAGTGTAAGCTGATTCCTGTTCGTCTGCAAGCAGCTATTCGTGAGGTTCCAGTTTGGAGTGCTATTTTGTATCCAGTTCGGGAGTTTGGTGTTCTGCAGTAGCTGTGCCTGTCTCTCAGAAAGGGGCATATCGCCTAAACGGATTTTAACCCCTTGTCTGCTGAAACGGTCCGTTACAGTATGGTTGTGTCATCTTTAAGGTTATATAGGCGAGAATAGTATTCTCGAAACGCATTTGCTATATCCCTGGGGGCAGAGACCGTCTGCCCAGTCACAGCGCTAATTGTTTAAGCCTATTTGCTAGGAGTTTTCTGGATTTATTATCTTGGGCATAGTACTGAAATTTAAGGCGTTTCAAGGACCTCTCATAAGCGTACATGAGGAGGGATCTTAGATGTAGTCTGGCTTTGGTAAGCTCAGCTGTGCGGGCCTCAGAGAGGGACTGCTTATTCAGGGATTCGAGTTGTTGGATAGAATGCATAGCATCTTGAATATCCTTGTCTCTTTTTTTACGCCATATACTGCTCTGTTTCATTAAGACTCCCCTCATGTACGCCTTGTGACAGTTCCATAAAGTATAGGGCTGGATATCTGGGGATTTATTCAAGGTGAAGAATTCCTTTTCCACCGATGGGAGAGATAGCAAGTAGGTGTTCAGTCTCCAAACATAGTCTGAGACTTTGGAGGGGCCTTCAGATAGGGTTCGTACCACTGGGGCATGGTCCGACCATTGTATAGACCCAATTTCTACTGCTAGGGACTTATCTATCAGAGACTTATCAACCCAGAACATGTCAATACGTGAATAAGTCTTATGCACCCCTGAGTAGTATGTATAATCCTTCTCATTAACATGCAGGAGATGCCATACATCATATACACCTGAGGCCCAAGCCACTTTAGCAACCCCAATCCTGCGAGATTGGGGGCTCGCGGTGGAGTCCAGAGAAGGATTGCATACGGAGTTGAAGTCTCCGCAGATTATCAAGTGTCCCTTTTAGATTTTCTTTAGCTTGTTAAGTATGCAGTTTAGAAAACGTTCGGTATGAGAGTTGGGGGCGTAAAGGTTGAGGATAGTATACTCCACTGCATTCACTAGGCAGGGTGCTATAATATGACGGCTTTGAGGTCAATCCAAGTTTGGCAGATCTGAACCACTACAGAGGCTCCGAAGGCTATGAGGACTCCTATCTTTTTTGGGGGGAAAGATGAATGTATGATAGTGGGGTAGTTTTTATGGTGAAGTTTGGGTGGATTGGAGGATGATACATGCGTCTCCTGCAAGCAAGCAATGTCACATTTTTGGGAGCACAAATCTCTCCACATCACTGACCTTTTGAAGGTGCTGTTCAACCCCCTCACATTCATCGACAATATTTTAAGAACCATTGTGGGTAGGTACCTGATGATATGCTACATTATTGGTATTATTATGTCGGAGATAAGGGGGTTGCCAAGCTCCTCCAGCGGTCGTACATCTTAAGGCCTCGTCTTTCAAATCCCTGGTGCCGCACGGTGCTGTAAAAAACAAATGGTAAGTGGTAAACAAAACATAACAGCAAATGAACAATAGCTGTGCCCAGGAACAGAGATGGGAGTTCCTCTGAGGGGCACAGATGAAATCGGGGGTGAGAACAGTGAACATCACAGTTCAACGGCTGAAAAAATCACCCAGTCTCCTTCACCCATGGTGGATCGGGGAAGGAAGAGGCAGAGAAGCATGTAAGACTAGCAATTGACATACAGTCATGTTGTGGGGACCTCATGCCATTCTTTGGTCATCTTCTTTGGGGGTGCTCTGTTGTCCCGAGGGGGTTTGTCTTCCAACGGGATGTTCCATTTGGATAACAGCGCCATGCCCTCCGCAATAGAGGAGGCTGCGAAGAACGTTCCTTTCTTGTTGATGAGAATCTTTGTAGGAAATCCCCAACAATAAGGAATAGCATGTTTCCTCAGGATGGATGTCAGGGGCGCTAAGCGTTTGCGCGCCTGCAAAGTGGCTACTGAGAGATCAGTAAATACAAACCGGATTCCAAAAAAGTTGGGACACTAAACAAATTGTGAATAAAAACTGAATGCAATGATGTGGAGATGGCAAATGTCAATATTTTATTTGTAATAGAACGTAGATGACAGATCAAACGTTTAATCCGAGTAAATGTATCATTTTAAAGGAAAAATACGTTGATTCCAATTTTCACGGTGTCAACAAATCCCCAAAAAGTTGGGACAAGTAGCAATAAGAGGCTGGAAAAAGTAAATTTGAGCATAACGAAGAGCTGGAAGACCAATTAACACTAATTAGGTCAATTGGCAACATGATTGGGTATAAAAAGAGCTTCTCAGAGTGGCAGTGTCTCTCAGAAGCCAAGATGGGTAGAGGATCACCAATTCCCACAATGTTGCGCAGAAAGATAGTGGAGCAATATCAGAAAGGTGTTACCCAGCGAAAAATTGCAAAGACTTTGCATCTATCATCATCAACTGTGCATAACATCATCCGAAGATTCGGAGAATCTGGAACAATCTCTGTGCGTAAGGGTCAAGGCGGTAAAACCATACTGGATGCCCGTGATCTCCGGGCCCTTAAACGACACTGCACCACAAACAGGAATGCTACTGTAAAGGAAATCACAGAATGGGCTCAGGAATACTTCCAGAAACCATTGTCAGTGAACACAATCCACCGTGCCATCCGCCGTTGCCAGCTGAAACTCTACAGTGCAAAGAAGAAGCCATTTCTAAGCAAGATCCACAAGCTCAGGCGTTTTCACTGGGCCAGAGATCATTTAAAATGGAGTGTGGCAAAATGGAAGACTGTTCTGTGGTCAGACGAGTCACGATTCGAAGTTCTTTTTGGAAATCTGGGACGCCATGTCATCCGGAACAAAGAGGACAAGGACAACCCAAGTTGTTATCAACGCTCAGTTCAGAAGCCTGCATCTCTGATGGTATGGGGTTGCATGAGTGCGTGTGGCATGGGCAGCTTGCATGTCTGGAAAGGCACCATCAATGTAGAAAAATATATTCAGGTTCTAGAACAACATATGCTCCCATCCAGACGTCATCTCTTTCAGGGAAGACCCTGCATTTTTCAACAAGATAATGCCAGACCACATCATGCATCAATCACAACATCATGGCTGCGTAGGAGAAGGATCCGGATACTGAAATGGCCAGTCTGCAGTCCAGATCTTGCACCTATAGAGAACATTTGGCGCATCATAAAGAGGAAGGTGCAACAAAGAAGGCCCAAGACGATTGAACAGTTAGAGGCCTGGATTAGACAAGAATGGGAGAGCATTCCTATTTCTAAACTTGAGAAACTGGTCTCCTCGGTCCCCAGACGTCTGTTGAGTGTTGTAAGAAGAAGGGGAGATGCCACACAGTGGTGAAAATGGCCTTGTCCCAACTTTTTGGGGATTTGTTGACACCATGAAATTCTGATTCAACATATTTTTCCCCTAAAATGGTACATTTTCTCAGTTTAAACTTTTGTTTCGTGATTTATGTTCTATTCTGAATAAAATATTAGAAGTTGGCACCTCCACATCATTGCATTCAGTTTTTATTCACGATTTGTATAGTGTCCATACTTTTTTGGAATCCGGTTTGTAGTTTCAGCACAGAAAATGGCTCCTGGAGTGGTTGTTGTTTCCGCGCTTTTTCAATAATCTGCTCCTTGATGTGGTAGAAGGTGTATCGAGTGAGTACGTCCCGCGGAAACGCGTCCGGAAGATTGGGAGGTTTAGGTACTCGATGCGCACGATCGATACTGAGTTTGTAGGCCGCGCAATCTGGGAGCGGGTGTTTGGTAAATTGTTGCAGATAATCTTTAAGTTACGGACCGGGAACTGACTCTGGGATGTTGCGAAACTTAATATTGTTCCTGCGATTACGGTCCTCGTATTCAACGAGTTTAGCTTGCAGCGTGTCTACTTTCTCGTCCAAACCGTTGTGGGAGTCAACCACTTCATTATGGGCCTCCGCAAAGGCCGCCATCTTTGATTCCACATGTGAGACGCTGTCCCCAATATCAGAGAGTTCTTTATGAAAGGGGGATATGATTTTAGTAAAGTCTGTGTGTAAGGAGGAGCGCAATGCAGTTAACATATCTTTGAGGGTGGCCACAGAGACCACATTGTCTGAGGCCTGGAAATTCGAAAATATGTCTGGTTCCTCTGTTTGAGGATTGAGCAGAGAGGGGATGTCATCTTGCCCCTTGATACGATTCTCATACATCTGCTGCTGTGACCCTGCTGACAAGGCGCCTGCTTCCTTCATGGAGGAGGAGGTGCGGTCGCCATCTTGCCCAGGGCCTGGGGATCGCCGCTGCCTGCTTGAGGCACCCATTGAGGTGAGTTCATCCCCCTCCAAACCGGAGGAATGCAGGGAGTCCCAGTTCCCATTCAGGGAGAATAGCTGGTCCGCTGGGGGGAGCGGGGAGAGGGCTGCTGCGGGACGCAGTATTGAGGGCAGGAGGTTTGAACAGGGCGGACTGCTTACCCGCGCTTCTGAAGTTGCGCCATCTCTGCCTGTCCGGTCGGCATGGAAAAAGTGCTCCAGCTGCAGCGAGCCTTTCCCTCTCGGCCCCCTCCTCTTCCCCATCTGCTTGGTAGCCATTCTTGGTGGTGTGAAGACACTTTAAGTCACTGTGGCAGTTGCTGGGCGAAGGATCTAAGGGTTCAGAGCGGGAGCTCTCCTTCTATGCGGCCATCTTCAGCGCCGGCCAGGCCATGCCGTTGATTTACTTCTATGCTTTGGGTCGTTGTCCTGTTGCAACACCCATCTTCTGTTGAGCTTCAGCTGGTGGACAGATGGCCTTAAGTTCTCCTGCAAAATGTCTTGATAAACTTGGGAATTCATTTTTCCTTCGATGATAGCAATCCGTCCAGGCCCTGACGCAGCAGAGCAGCCCCAAACCATGATGCCCCCCCCCCACCATACCTCACAGTTGGGATGAGGTTTTGATGTTGGTGTGCTGTGCCTCTTTTTCTCCACACATAGTGTTGTGTGTTTCTTCCAAACAACTCAACTTTGGTTTCATCTGTCCACAGAATATTTTGCCAGTACTGCTGTGGAACATCCAGTTGCTCTTGTGCAATCTGTAAACGTGCAGCAATGTTTTTTTTGGACAGCAGTGGCTTCCTCTGTGGTATCCTCCCATGAAATCCATTTTTGTTTAGTGTTTTACGTATCGTAGATTCGCTAACAGGGATGTTAGCATATGCCAGAGACTTCTGTAAGTCTTTAGCTGACACTCTAGGATTCTTCTTCACCTCATTGAGCAGTCTGCGCTGTGCTCTTGCAGTCATCTTTACAAGACGGCCACTCCTAGGGAGAGTAGCAGCAGTGCTGAACTTTCTCCATTTATAGACAATTTGTCTTACCGTGGACTGATGAACAGCAAGGCTTTTGGAGATACTTTTATATCCCTTTCCAGCTTTATGTAAGTCAACAATTCTTAATCGTAGGTCTTCTGAGAGCTCTTTTGTGCGAGGCATCATTCACATCAGGCAATGCTTCTTGTGAAAAGCAAACCCAGAACTGGTGTGTGTTTTTTATAGGGCAGGGCAGCTGTAACCAACACCTCCAATCTCATCTCATTGATTGGACTCCAGTTGGCTGACACCTCACTCCAATTAGCTCTTGGAGATGTCATTAGTCTAGGGGTTCACATACTTTTTCCACCTGCACTGTGAATGTTTACATAGTGTGTTCAATAAAAACATGGTAACATTTAATTCTGCGTGTGTTATTAGTTTAAGCAGACTGTGATTGTCTATTGTTGTGACTTAGATGAAGATCAGATCACATTTTATGACCAATTTGTGCAGAAATCCATATAATTCCAAAGGGTTCACATACTTTTTCTTGCAACTGTATACGTCAAATGGAGGCATTTTTGAAAGGCAAACTGCTATGAGAAAATAATCAGCTCCACACAACAGCTCCTGACCATACTAATGGATAGTGATCTATGAATTGTGCTCAGAGCATGCCCACTACTCTCCCCATACTAGTCGATAGGATTGTTTGCTTACATCCAGGTGTCTGCACCCGTGATGTACAGAAAGTTGAATTATACCATCAGAACATAAGATACGAGCGCTCCAGTGTAGATTTTTGATCAGTAAAAATGAGTAATAAGAGAGATTCCTCCATATTGTATAAATCAAGAGAAAATGCTTGGGAAGAACAGACAGGTTTCGTCTTTTGAGTAGAAGAGGAGATGATGGTCTTTCCTGGAGGAAGGACAGACTGATGACACCGATCAGTATGTGACCCCAGCAATTTTAGGGATTGCTCCAGATTTCCACAGCTGGCTTCTTCACTGGTCCTTTAAAAAAACTCTTCCTCCTAAATAAATCCCGTCTCTACCTCTGGAAGTTCTCTGGAAGTTCCTCCTCTGACGAGGCTGCAGATCACTGCTGGGAAAGTTTACAGGAACGCTGGTGATTTCTCCGTCATCCTCACACCTAATTTCAGCAAATGCAAATCCTCATTCCACAAATATGATTCATTCATTTCCGTCTTGCATACATTTTTGCAATACTATAGCGAGCCCCAGTGACGGTAAAGAGGAGCTGAAAAAGCGCCGTGCAGTTAGGCTGCGTTCACACCACTTTATGTTAATCGGTCAAAAACATGCGGCTGCAAGTGTGCTTGGCTCTTTATCTCCCGTCGTCAGTCTCCTCCGTGTCTTGAAGCGCTGCATAGACAACGTCACACAATAACACGCCATGATATATATCTTTTGTACTTTGGAAAAAAAAAACTCTGTGTGCCTCCATCTATGGTGTACAGCAGTCCCATGCACTACAATGCGAGTCCCGATAAACCGCCATATTGTGCAGTGGTCGTCCCCACCTATCGTTCTCCCAGGTGGTTGCCAGTCCCTTGTGCTGTTTGAGCAGTGGAAAGTATTTTAAGGGGTTATCCCGCAGACAAAGAATAACTTTGCAATGAATAAGGCTTTGCAGATGAAGTATTATTGCAATGAAAATATTTGGTTCTTTTTAATGTACATTTTCCACTCTGTTAGCGCCCCCTGCTGTTTATCATGTGAATGACATTCTGGTCCACTTTCTGCATTCAGAGGTGGACAGACATGCTCAGTTACCCTCCTCGCTCTCAATGCAGGTGTAGTGGTCTCATTGTGAAGAGGCCCAGACATCTTTCATACTTCTTAATTCATAGAACTTTATAGCTCTATCTCTTGCTAGACAGTGGAGAAGAAAATTGCGGGGGCATTACATACCTTATGTATCTCTGTAGGTATATGCGAGGGACTGTTTTCGGTGCCCGGGAGGGGTTAATACATGCTCATTGCAATGAGGTGATGAGCTTCTACCCAACCACAGAAAGCGACGAAAGTCCTCAGGCTATTGAGCAAACAAAAAACTGTTTAACATCTGTGGGATAACCCCTTTGCTACCAGCGCCGCAATGGGCAAACATGGCACCCGCGGGCGTCATTGCCCGCCGGTCTCCGCCGATTGCGGTCATTAAAGCCTTTATATGCCGTGATAAAAATTAGATCGCGGCATCTAAAGGGTGAAAAACCAGAAAACTCAATCTTCCGGGCTTCTTATCTGCATCCTCTGCGGCCAATGAGGATGCTGGTAATTGGTTTCAATACCTTAGGTCTTGCTGAAGAGACCAAGAGTATTGAAGCTGCAATTCTTATTTTGGCCAGCAGGGCAACATAAGAAATAAGCAATTCTGAACAATAAATTGATGTAAAAAATACATGATCAGAATTTGACATTTGTATTTTATTTTGTAGGCTCAAAGACGAGCTTCAAAATCATAACAAAAAAGTAAAAAAAATAATATATATATACAGTACAGACCAAAAGTTTGGACACACCTTCTCATTCAAAGAGTTTTCTTTATTTTCATGACTATGAAGGCATCAAAACTATGAATTAACACATGTGTAATTATATACATAACAAACAAGTGTGAAACAACTGAAAATATGTCATATTCTAGGTTCTTCAAAGTAGCCACCTTTTGTTTTGATTACTGCTTTGCACACTCTTGGCATTCTCTTGATGAGCTTCAAGAGGTAGTCCCCTGAAATGGTCTTCCAACAGTCTTGAAGGAGTTCCCAGAGATGCTTAGCACTTGTTGGCCCTTTTGCCTTCACTCTGCGGTCCAGCTCACCCCAAACCATCTCGATTGGGTTCAGGTCCGGTGACTGTTGAGGCCAGGTCATCTGGCGCAGCACCCCATCACTCTCCTTCATGGTCAAATAGCCCTTACTTTCAAAGTTTTCCTAATTTTTCGGCTGACTGACTGACCTTCATTTCTTAAAGTAATGATGGCCACTCCTTTTTCTTTACTTAGCTGCTTTTTTCTTGCCATAATACAAATTCTAACAGTCTATTCAGTAGGACTATCAGCTGTGTATCCACCTGACTTCTCCTCAACGCAACTGATGGTCCCAACCCAATTTATAAGGCAAGAAATCCCACTTATTAAACCTGACAGGGCACACCTGTGAAGTGAAAACCATTTCAGGGGACTACCTCTTGAAGCTCATCAAGAGAATGCCAAGAGTGTGCAAAGCAGTAATCAAAGCAAAAGGTGGCTACTTTGAAGAACCTAGAATATGACATATTTTCAGTTGTTTCACACTTGTTTGTTATGTATATAATTCCACATGTGTTAATTCATAGTTTTGATGCCTTCAGTGTGAATCTACAATTTTCATAGTCACGAAAATAAAGAAAACTCTTTGAATGAGAAGGTGTGTCCAAACTTTTGGTCTGTACTGTATATTAAAAAATATAAAAGTTTAAATCACCATAGAATAAAAAAAAAAATAACAAAAAATATAAACATAAACACTATGGGTATCACCACAACTGAAAATGCCCGTACTATTAAAATATACAAATATTTTTCCAATATGGCGAATGGTGTTACAGAAAAAAGGGTCAAAATGGCCAATTTGCCATTTTTTTCATTGCTTCACTTACCCCAAAAATGTAATAAAATGTGATCAAAAAATCATACACACTCCAAGATGGTATCAATAAAAAGTACAGATTGCCCTAAAAAAAAATGAGCCCCCAAACAGCTCAGTAGATTTAACAAAAAAATTTTTATGGGGGTCAGAATATGGTGATGTAAAAACATTTTTTTTCTCAAAATTAAAATATATTTTTACACTATTTAGACATAAAAACCTATACATATGGGGTATCGTTGTAATCGTACTGACCCAGAGAATGAAGGGCACAGGTCAGTTATGCTGCAAATGAAATGCCGTGGGAACAAAATCCGTAAAAAAATGGTGGTGGAATTGCGTTTTTTTCCAATTCCACCCCATTTGGAATTTTTTCCCCGCTTCCCACTACATTGTATGCCAGTACAACTTGTGGCGCAAAAAATAAGCCCTCATACAGATATGTTAACGGAACAATAAAAAAGTTATGGGTCAAGGTAGATAGGGAAGAAAAATGAAAACCCAAAAACGGAAAAACCTCCAGTATCCTAAGGCCCCTTGCAGACGAGCGTTCCTCCCGCAGCGAGTCCACATTGCAGCTCCCGTCCTGACCTCCCAGCGCTGACGGGATTCACACAGCATTATATTGATTTATAATGCTATGTAACCCTTAAAGTTCTGGAATGTATTGGATAACACTGGCAGCATTATGTCAGTGTTATCCAATACATTCCAGAACTGTAAGGGTTACATAGCGTCATAAATCAATATAATGCTGTGTGACCCCCGGCAGCGCTGGGAGGTCAGGCCGGGACTCGCTGCGGGAGGAACGCTCGTCTGCAAGGGGGCTAAGGGTTAATGACCTCAAGAAATAGAATTAAAGCTCTGCTGTGCACATGGCCGGCCTTTGGGGTGTGCGAGCTGTGCGGCCACACAGGGCGCCATGGCAACAGGGGCGCCCCCCCGGCGGCCGACACAGCTCGCAGTCGGTCTCTTACAGCAGGCCGACCCGAGATTGTGTGAGGCGAGCCTGGCGAGCTGAGGTCAGGTCAGGTTCCGGAGAGTGGAGGAGGAGCTTAGGGGCGCAGGCGCAGCGTCCAAGTGCTGCGCCTTCACAGAGAGCCGCGGAAGGATCCGCTCAATGTGTGAGGGCGGCGGCCGGTGATCTTTTATTAAATGGGGGCAGGGGACTGGATAAGGGTGACACTGGGTATGATTAAGGGGCAGGGGACTGGCTTTGGTTGACACTGGGTATGATCAAGGGGGGGCAGGGTTTAATTGAGGGGGCAGGGGACTGGGTAAGGGTGACACTGGGTATGATTAAGAAGAGCAGGGGACTGGGTAAGGGTGACACTGGGTATGATTAAGGGGGGCAGGGTCTAATTGAGGGGGCAGGGGACTGGGTAAGGGTGACACTGGGTATGATTAAGGGGGGCAGGGAACTGGGTAAGGGTGACACTGGGTATGATTAAGAAGAGCAGGGGACTGGGTAAGGGTGACACTGGGTATGATTAAGGGGGGCAGGGTCTAATTGAGGGGGCAGGGGACTGGGTAAGGGTGACACTGGGTATGATAAGGGGGGGAGGGTCTAATTGAGGGGGCAGGGGACTGGGTAAGGGTGACACTGGGTATGATTAAGGGGGGCAGGGAACTGGGTAAGGGTGACACTGGGTATGATTAAGGGGGGCAGGGGACTGGGTAAGGGTGACACTGGGTATGATTAAGGGGGCAGGGAACTGGGTAAGGGTGACAGGGTATGATTAAGGGGGGCAGGGGACTGGCTCTGGGTGACACTGGGTATGATTAAGGGGGGCAGGGTCTAATTGAGGGGGCAGGGGACTGGCTCTGGGTGGCACTGGGTATGATTAAGGGGGCAGGGGACTGGTTCTTGTGTATGTTTAGGTGCCACAGGATTAGCTCGTACAGGGCGCCTGAACACCCAAGGTCAGCCCTGGCCGTGCAGATAGAAAGAGTCTTAGGGGCTATTACAGTATTCAAAAACCCGTCTTCCTAAAATACAGGGAAGAAAGGTGTGTGAATGCTGGAACGGCCCCTAGGACTCTCGATCTGCATGGCAGAGGTTGGTCACCGAAAAAGAACAAAGATACCAGGCAGAGCTTCTTCCGGCTTGTTTTGCTTATGCTACAAATAAAGCTTCATCCCACTAACGTTCAAACAGTCCGTGGGATGACGGCCAACTGACAGAGGACCTTGAATGTCGGTGATGTGACTCCATTATATGTCCACGGCTCTCAGCAGGACAATGGGGGCAATGTGCAGGACTACAACTGGTGGCATTGTTCCTGTTACAATAACCGAATGGTAACTGTATCTGTCTCATCCACACTCAGTGTTCTTCCAAGTAGATTCCCTTCATCCAGCTTTTATCACTGCATTTCTTCAGAATTCCAGCCGAGGGACGTCCAAATTTTTTGTAGAATTAAAGAACATTCAACCGTTTTAACGTCAATGCACCAGGAACAGCAGGTATATCACGCTACATGCTGACGTACTCACAAGGGATCGCAACAGGGAGACATTCTGGGGCGGCCGAACTGTTACAATATTGAGTCTGTGCCTGGAAAATCATAACAACTGTTACAATTAACCCTTTCCTGATACAGCGACTTTCCGGTTTTTGGATTTTTGTTTTTCGCTACATGCCTTCCCGGAGCCATAACTTTTTTATTTTTCAATTCACATAGCCGTATGAGGGGTTGTTTTTTGCAGGACAAGTTTTACTTTCTAATACCATTTAATATTGCGTTAAATGTAGTCGGAAGTGGGAAAATAGGGTGGAATTTGAAAAAAACCAGCAAAGGGTTTTATTTTTACGGCATTCACTATACGGTAAAACTGACTCGTGCTCTTCATTCTCCAGGTCAGTACGATTACGGTGATACCATATGGATAGTTTGGTACTGAAAAAAAACCTCACCCTCCACAACTTTGTTATAGTCATGTCTACGGAGATGTGCGGGCGCTCATTTTTTTTGCAGGACGATCTGTAGGTTTTGTTAATACCATTTTGGGGGTGGGTCTGACTTTTTTTGATCACTTTTTATTACATTTTTTGGGGAAGTAAAGTGTTGAAAAAACAGTACAGATTTTTGCACACGGTGATGCCCATGATTTTTTTTAATTGTTCATTTATTTTGATTTTGTGGGAAGGGGGGGGGGGGCGGAGTGATTACAATTTTTTATATATTTTTTTCAAAGTTTTTTTAAACTTTTTTTTTTTAAGGCCCCCAAGTGGACCACAACTTTTAATCATCAGATTGTAACTTGTATAGAATAATGGAATTTGCTTTATGGCTGTTAGGGCTCGTTCACACGTTTCGTGGGCCATTTTTAACGGACCATTTTTCAGTTTTCTGTTTCAGTAGTGTTTCCAGTTCCATTCCGTTTTTCTCTTCCGTTTTTTCCGTATGGCATATACAGTTGACAGTAATTGCATAGAAAAAATTGGGCTGGGCATAAAATTTTCAATAGATGGTTCTGCAAAAACGGAACGGATACGGAAGACATGCGGAGTACATTCCATATGTGTTCCATTTTTTTTGCGGACCCATTGACTTGAATGGAGCCACGGAACGTGATTTGCGGGCAATAATAGGACATGTTTTATCTTTGAACGGAATGGAAAAACGGAAATATGGAAACGGAATGCACATGGAGTACATTCCGTGTTTTTTTTTGCGGAACCATTGAAATGAATGGTTCCGTATATGGACCGTATACGGAACTCAGAAAAATTTCATGTGAACGAGCCCTTAAGGTAGAGTAGTTTTCACATCAGTATTTTTTAGTCACTCAGGGGTCCACCACCAATGAGGCCAGGTGAGGCGATTGCCTCAGGCATAACCTGGTAGGGGCAGGAGGGGGGCAGCGGAAGGGCCACCATGGGCAGTGAGCGCTTCAATTGTGGCAAAGGGATTAGATTAAGAAATTGGCAGTTTTCGCCTCAGGCGGCAGAAAGGCTAGGAGCACCCCTGGTGTCACTGAACCTTTTCTGACATCCTCTGTACATGTACAGGGAATGTTGGGTCTTTGAAGATGGCGCACTCTAAGGAGCTAAAGGGACTCCATAGCCACCGGGTGTCTGCCAGCGGACACCCAGAGTCCGTGATCAGAGTCAACTCCAATTATGAACTTTGAACCACTTAGAACCTATGTTCAATGGCGCCCATGGCATTTGAGTAGTCATTTACCAAGAGCACTGCTCTACCAGTGGCCAAACAGCAGATGACGGGAGCCGCTCCGTTGCTATGGCAACCTGGGGCCTCCTGAAGGCACCAAGACCTGTCGTAGTGAAGTTCTTATCATGCCCGGCCTGTGGCTTGTGATATAAGCAATCAGATGTTTGCATGTTAAGGTCCCCTAGGGAGACTAAAAATACGTGTGAAAAAAGTAAATAAAAAAAAAGCTTTAAAAATATTAAAGAAAAACAAACAGAATTAAAATTTAAAATCACCCCCTTTCCCCATTTTACAAATAATAATAAATACACAATAAAAATGGGGAATGGCGTAATGGAAAAAAATCTAAATGACCGAGTTGCCCGCTTTTGGTCGCTTAGTCTCCCCCCCCCAAAAATGGTATAAAAGGTGATCAAAAAGTCACGCACACCCCAAAATGGCATCAATAAAAAAGAAGAAGTTCGCCTTGCAAAAAATGAGCTTTCACAAAGCTGTGTACACCTAAATATAAAAAAGATATAGGTATCAGAATATGGCGCAGCAAATAAAAAATTCATTTTTTTTCCAGTTATTTTGTAAAAGTATTAAAGCACAAGTAAAAATATAAAAATATGGTATCGCTGTAATCGTACTGACCCACAGAATAAAATTAACAGGTCGCTTTTACAACACAGGGAATGGTATAAAAGCGAAACCCATAAAACTATGGTGGAACTGCATTTTTTTTCCCAAAAACCCACCCCATAAAAAAAAAATTCAGGGTTTATGTTCCACTCAAGTTTTTAGCTTAAAAAAGGATGAAAGATACTGATTCAATACTTAAGTGTGAATGGGGTCTAACTGGAAGAAAGCCTCTCTCCCCTGTGTCACTAATGTCCATATCCAGACCTCCCAAGTGACCCTCTTTTGGAGTAGTGATGGACGAACATCGGCCGTTCGCTATCAAATGTTCGCGAACTTCGCTTTCGCATCGCGCCCATTGACTTTAATAGCAGGCGAACCTGAAAATCCTTCAGGTCATATTTGCAGCCACCAAATACAAAATAGTCCCACAACATGGACAGTGATATACCAGAGGGGGATCATTGGCAAAAATTCCCACAAAAAAATATGTATTTTAATCAGAGGCCATTTTTATGCGTCTTAAAGGGCTTCTGTCACCCCCAAAACACATATTTTTTTGGGGGGGCTTGTTAAAATTCTTATTTAACTACTATTCCCTACATAGGGATCTTACCTTGGTCTGTGGCTTCTTTTCCTTAAAAAACGATCTTTTAAAATATGCAAATCACTTCACTACCAGCAAGTAGGGCGTCTACTTGCTGGTAGCCGCCGCAAAAAACCGCCCCCTCCTCCTGTTGATCGACAGGGCCAGCGAGCGCTCTCCTCCTCCGGCTGGCCCTGTCAGCATTTCAAATCCCGCGCCTGTCTTCATTCGGCGCAGGCGCTCTGAGAGAAGGACGCTCGCCTCCTCAGCACTCCCCCAGTGCGCCTGCGCCAATGACGTCTTCTCTTTCGGTGACGTCATCGGAGGGAAACTCTAAAAAATGTGCCCTGCTGGAGCCTAGAAAAATTGTATTTCCCATCGGTTTGATGTATACAAATGTGCAGCACTCCACGTTTTTGTATCCTGCAAGCGTCCACTAAAAAAATGCATACGTTGACATACATTTTTTTTCTACCATGGAACTGTACGGTGAACGGACGCCACTGTACGGCATCAGTCTGAGGCATCTGTTAACGCATACATTTTTGCTATGCATTAAATGGATGGCAAAAATAGGATGTGAACCCAGCCCTAGTGTCAGAATAAGCACCAGTACACAGCGGAGCAGCGTGGCGGAGAGGGGAGGCCGCCATGTACTGACAGAGCGTCACCTGGTCCTGGTGGTCAGGGGTGAGGACTGTGTTTCCCAAGGGTCATTTTCTACTGGGAAATACAGGGCGCAGTATAATACACTAGAATCTATATAATATAAAGATATTAGCCCTCCCCCCGAATAATAATACAATTAGGTGGTCATTTATTAGATAGAAATCCGTCTATGTTAGGCGTATTTCTAACACAGATTGTGGCGCAAAGGTCCTTAGCTCCGCAATCTGCATATTTTTCACACTCATGCCAGGTCTAAAAAAGGACGGCGTGGGCAGGGAAAGGGATACAGTTATGGCCATCCAGTTATTGGATACCACCGCCATACATTGACCGGATAACACCGCCATACAGTGACCGGATAACACCGCCATACAGTGACCGGATAACACCGCCATACAGTGACCAGATAAAAGGGTATAAGAGGGCACAGTACAGGGAATGACTAGGGGCACTGCACAGGGTGTGGTAAGAGGGCACAATGCAGGGTATAAGGAGGCACAGTACGGGGTGAGGGGCACAGTACAGGGTGGGGGGCACAGTCACATGACCCTGTGAAATTAGAAGGTCTTTATGGTGAATGCGGTTCATACGCCACCATAATGAGAGGCAGAGGAGTGAGACAGGGGTGTGATTATGTGGCTAGAGATAAAATATGTAACTGTCGGCCAGTACAGGCCCCAAAAATTAGCCAATAGGCATTCACCTGACAGCAAAGAACTTTGGATTCTGTGGCTGGAGGTACATTAGGCGGACACAGGATAAACATGTAACTGTCGGCCAGTACAGGCCCTAAAAATTACGCATTAACCTGACATAAAAGACCTTTTATGCCGCTGTATATACATAAGACTAAGACCATTCTTTATTCTGGGTGGTGGCGGATATGTGTGGGCTGGCATAAGGAAATTCAGTTACACGCGGTCATCACAGGTGTTGAATTCCTCAGAGATCCATGCCTCATTCATTTAAAAAAATGTGAGGTAGTCCACACTGTCGTGAGCTAGGCGAGTGCGCTTATGGGTCACGACCCCCCCTGCTGCGCTGAACGTCCTTTCGGACAGGACACTCGATGAGGGGCCAGCCAAGAGTTCCATGGCAAATTGTGCCAGCTCTGGCCACAGGTCAAACACCCAGTAGTCAAGGGGTTCCTCGTTTCTAAGAGCGTCCACATTGGCTGTCGGTCTAGGTGTTCCCTGAGGCTGGATCCAGAGGCCGGCTGTCGATGATCTCATATCCGAAGTGACCACCACATCTTCGAACCGCCCTCCTTTTGCAGGCGCGGTAGGATTGGTACCCGCACCTGTTTCACTGTGGGTGGAAATTCCTCTGCCAGTGCCCGCACCAGCAGAATGCAGCATCTCTCGCAGCAAGGCATGGAAATGCTGCATTCTGACAGCCCTCTGTGATGCTGGTAACATGTCCGCCAATTTGTGTTTGTACCGGGGGTCTAAGTACGTTGCCACCCAGTACAGGTCCTTGACCTTTATGCTTTTTATACGGGGGTCCCTCTTCAAACACTGGAGCATGAAGGCCCCCATTTGCACTAAATTGGAAGCGGAAGCGGTGGAGCGCCCTGGCTCCTGCTCATCACCCAGGAGAATGTCGTCCTCGGTCTCCTCCCCCCAGCCACGGACAACACCAGGGATCCCCGAAAAGTTTAAAGCCTGCTCTTCTTGCTCCTCCTCCTCCTCCCCCCAGGCACCATCCTCCTCTGACTCCTCTTCAGACTCCTGCTGACTTGTCTCAGATGGAGTAGCCTCCCCCTGGGAATTCATCCAGCATTGCGACTTCCTCATCTTCCAGCTCCTGCTCCTCACGTCTTGATCAATGACACGATGCAATGCATGCTCCAGAAAGAAGGCGTAAGGTACGATGTCACTGATGGTGCCCTGGCTGCGACTGACCAGTTTGGTGATCTCATCAAATGGCCACAGAAGTCTGCATGCGTCGCCCATGAGCAGCCACTGGCGCGGTGGGAAAAAAAACAAGCTCCCCAGAACCTGTCCTGCCGCAGAGTTCGTACATGTAGTCGTTAACGGCACGTTGCTGCTGGAGCAGCCAATCAAGCATATACAAGGTAGAGTTCCAGCACGTCGGGCTGTCACAAATCAGACGTCTGACGGGCAGGTGATGTTGCCGCTGAACGTCAGCAAGGCGAGCCATGGCCGTGTAAGATCTTCTAATATGGCCAAAGATTTTCCTGGCCTGCCGCAAGACATCCTGGACCCCGGGGTATTTGGCAATGAATTGCTGCACGACTAAGTTCAGGACATGTGCCATGCACGGCACGTGTATCATTTTTCCCTGTTTCAGCGCGCTCAGCAGATTGGCACCGTTGTCGCACACCACTTTACCAACTGTCAAATTGAGCGGGGTTAGCCAGTGATCGGCCTGTGACCGCAGAGCTGAAAGCAGTGCAGGAGCGGTGTGGCTCTTGGCTTCCAGGCACAACAGCCGCAGCACAGCATGGCAACGTCTCACCTGGCATGTCGAATAGGTTCTGGGGAGCTGGGGGGTGCAGTGGAAGAGGCGGTAGCAGTGGAAAAGGAGGAGTCAGCCGAGGAGGAGGAGGAGAAGAGGCAGGCCTGCATGCAATCCGTGGCGGTAACACCAAATCCACACGGGTGCCACAGGTTACATGCTTGACGGCCGTCAGAAGGTTCATCCAGTGGGCAGTAAAAGTTATGTACCTTCCTTGCCCGTGTTTGCTAGACCACGTGTCTGTGGTCAGATGTATCTTGGCACCGACACTGTGTGCCAGAGATATATTAACTTGCCGCTGAACGTGGCCATATAGCTCTGGGATGCCCTTCTGGGAGAAATATTTCCTTCCGGGGACCTTCCATTAATGGCCACAAATTTTCTAAAGGCCTCCACCAATTTATATGGCAGTAGTTGGCAGGCTTGCAGTTCCGACAAACTGGCAGTCAGCTGTTGGGCAAGAGGATTATCCGGCGTCATTATTTTTTTATGCTCGAACATTTGGGCCACGGAAACCTGCCTTCTGCCAGATGAACACAACGACGGCACGGTGGAAGGTGGAGGACAAATCGGAGGAGAGAGGAGAAGAGGAAGAGGCAGGATGTGGAGCGCCGGGAGTGTGGCTTTGTGGGTTCTGACGGCGTTGCTCCCACTGGGCTCGGTGATGGGAGGCCAGGTGCCTTCATAAGGCGGTAGTCCCTAGGTGAAGGTTGGGCTTACCGCGACTTATGCGTTGATAGCACAGGCTGCAGATGGCAACACTATTGTCAGTAGACACGTTAAAAAAAGCCCACACTGCGGAGCCATGTGCCGGCGTCCTGGGAGCCAAGATGTGACCGTGCATGGTGGATGGCTCGCTCCAGATACATTTGCAGTCTGCTTTTTGCCTCCTGTGCCCTGCGAGTTCTGCCTGCTTCTCCTCCCTATCTGCTGCTCCGTCTCTCCCTCTGAACTCCCCTCCTCTTCCTCTCTTGTGGGCACCCACACGACGTCCATCGACACAACATCATCGTCCCCTTCACCACCACTGACATTAGAGATCTCAGAGTAGGCAGCAACAGCGGGGACCACCCTAATTGGGCTGATCTGGGTACTGTCGTCAGACTGCTGGGAGGCGGCCGTTGCTACCTCCTCTTCCTCATCTGATGCCAAGAATGGCTGCGCATCGGTAAGGTCTGGGAATGGATGGGAAAATTATTCCTCTGACTCGAGTGGAGGGGCTGTGGTGGTGGTGGTGTCTTTGGGGGGTGCACACAGCAGAGAGTGAGGAGGGTGCTGATACAGAGGATGAGGAGGGTGCTGATACAGAGGATGAGGAGGGTGCAGATACAGAGGATGAGGAGGGTGCAGATACAGAGGATGAGGAGGGTGCTGATACAGAGGATGAGGAGGGTGCAGATAGAGAGGATGAGGAGGGTGCAGATACAGAGGATGAGGAGGGTGCAGATAGAGAGGATGAGGAGGGTGCAGATACAGAGGATGAGGAGGGTGCAGATAGAGAGGATGAGGAGGGTGCAGATACAGAGGATGAGGAGGGTGCAGATAGAGAGGATGAGGAGGGTGCAGAAGCGGAAGGCTGAGTGAGCCATTCAACTCTGGTGCGTCCTTTGAAGTTATCGCACGAGCCTTCTCCAACTTCCCACTTTGGTTCCGGCCTGGTGCACCTGCCCGACCCCTAACATCCCTGCGGAATGGTCTGACTCTGCCTGTCATTTTATAAATGACTCTCTGCCTAAGTCCGTAGAGAAGAGCAGTGGAAGAAGGTATATGGCAGCCCTCAATCAGTATTTGGTGGAAGAAGGTATATGGCACCCCTCAATCAGTGTTTGGTGGAAACAGGTATATAGCACCCCTCAATCAGGATTTTGTGGAAGAAGGTACATCGCAGCCGTCAAGAAGTTTTTTTTGGGGCAACAGGTATATCACACCCGTTGCAATAAGTTGTTCCAATAGCGTTTGTCCCTCTATATAGCTGCGGTATCTCAGCAGAACCGCACACAACTGCTGCACAATACAAATGCACTATAATATCATTTCTATGTTAGAAAGTATATTATAAGTATATCACACCCCTCTATATCACACCTATCGATAGCACACCTATACCAGTCCTTAAAAGGACTTTTGTGGCCCTATTAGCTAGCGTTTGGTGTCCCTAACTGTCCCTGCTCCACACAGCAACCTCTCCCTACACTGACAAAACCAATGTAAAATGGCTGCCAGATCATGTTCTGTTATAGGGTAGGGGGTGTGTCCATGTGCTGAAACGTCTCAATTGGCTGTCCTGTCCCACCTGATGGAAGTGTCATGGGTCAAAGTTCGGCGCTATTCGCGTGCGAATATAGCCATATGTTCGCATGTTCGGCGAATCGCGAACAAGCAAAGTTCGCCACAAAACGACCACCGGGTGAACCACAAGGCCATCTCTATTTTGGAGGCGCAGTCCTTATTTTTGACCCAAGTCCCTCTGTCCCTTTTTTCTCCTTAAAAGTCCCTCCTTTTGATCTGAGGGATAGATTTGCGGATATTGTGTTTCTGTGTTATTCTGTTTCAGTTTTCGCAGCAGAAAGGCTAGGTGCACCCCTGAATGTATTGCATTGTTATTATTTGAGCAGTATATGGCGGTATTATTTTCACACCCCATTAATATTTGGACATTGTATAGAGTTATTATTTGGGCATTCTAAATCAGCAATATGTGCACATTATGACAGTATTATTTTGGCAGAATTCAAATAATTCTTAAGCTTGACCACGATGCTACAGGTAAAAAAAAAATATTGTAAAAGGAAATGAAAACAGCATTTCTGGATTTAAGTAAGGTGCTTTTTGCTGGATTACCCACAGAGAAGATTTTGTTCTGACAAGGGACCTTCACGTCCTCCTGGTTGAAATGCTAGATTCCGTTTTCTGAGAATTAGTTATTCGCCTGACTCACACACTGTATGTTCCGGGCTGATAGTGATTAAAAGGTTTTTAACCAGAAATGTGAAACTTTCCATGGATAGTAAGCAAAAGTATTTGCTGCCCCCTAGTGGAGTCATGGAGTACTGAAGAGTTAAAGGACAGCAGTTTAGTAAGGGTACTTTAACACTTGCGCAGAGGATTCCGTCGCCGGAACTGCCTGCCGGATCCGTCAAAACGTATGCCAACTGATGGCATTTGTCAGACGGATCAGGATCCTGATCCGTCTTACAAATGCATTGAAATGTCGGATCCGATCCTGCATTCCAGCAAGTGTTCTGGATTTTAAGCCGGAGATAAAACCGTAGCATGCTGCGGTATTATCTCCATCCTGAACAGTCAAAAAGACCAGTGGCGTCGCTACAGGGGGGCAGGAGGGGGCAATTCCCCCCCCCCGGTCATTCCTTGCCCCCCCGGGTGCCTGCCCTGCTGAATCGCTAACTATAATAGTAATCGTTCGCTGCAGCTGCTGCTGCGCCGGCACTACTGACCTCAGTGTCAGTGATTAAAGTTACACACACAGATACATACATCAGACAGTCGTCTACTCTAGAATGAGAGTCAAAGATGGGGGCGGCGTTCGGACCCAGCGGACTCGCAGGCAGAGCGTGCAGGGCGGGCGCAGGCTGGCTGAGTGTGGCAGCCGCAGAGACGAGTTGACGAGTTGACGTCACGGTCGTCAACAAGTAAAGCTGCGCTGCTGTGTGCCTTCCCGGTTCCCGCCCGCGCGAACAGACTTTGCAAACTGCTGCGCTGCCAAGTGCCACTAGTGAGTGAGTAGTGTGAGTGATAGACTAACTGAGTGCCTTCCATGTTCTCTCTGCTCCTGGCCCTGTCCTGCGTGCTCCGTCACTCTGCTAGGCTAGCTACTAGTGACTTCTTCTTCTTAGACTGTGTTGTGAGCCAGCGGCTGACCTCACCTGACTGTCTTCTACAGGTGCCCACTGTCTAGGGCTAGACGGCCTAGCCCCGACCTCACCTGGCTGTCTTCTACAGGTGCCCACTGTCTAGGGCTAGACGGCCTGGCCCTGACCTCACCTGGCTGTCTCCTACAGGTGCCCACTGTCTAGGGCTAGATGGCCTGGCCCTGACCTCACCTGGCTGTCTTCTACAGGTGCCCACTGTCTAGGGCTAGACGGCCTGGCCCTGACCTCACCTGGCTGTCTTGTACAGGTGCCCACTGTCTAGGGCTAGACGGCCTGGCCCTGACCTCACCTGGCTGTCTTCTACAGGTGCCCACTGTCTAGAGCTAGACGGCCTGGCCCTGACCTCACCTGGCTGTCTTCTACAGGTGCCCACTGTCTAGGGCTAGACGGCCTGGCCCTGACCTCACCTGGCTGTCTCCTACAGGTGCCCACTGTCTAGGGCTAGATGGCCTGGCCCTGACCTCACCTGGCTGTCTTCTACAGGTGCCCACTGTCTAGGGCTAGACGGCCTGGCCCTGACCTCACCTGGCTGTCTTGTACAGGTGCCCACTGTCTAGGGCTAGACGGCCTGGCCCTGACCTCACCTGGCTGTCTTCTACAGGTGCCCACTGTCTAGGGCTAGACGGCCTGGCCCCAACCTCACCTGGCTGTCTTCTACAGGTGCCCACTGTCTAGGGCTAGACGGCCTGGCCCTGACCTCACCTGGCTGTCTTCTACAGGTGCCCACTGTCTAGGGCTAGACGGCCTAGCCCCGACCTCACCTGGCTGTCTTCTACAGGTGCCCACTGTCTAGGGCTAGACGGCCTGGCCCTGACCTCACCTGGCTGTCTTCTACAGGTGCCCACTGTCTAGGGCTAGACGGCCTGGCCCTGACCTCACCTGGCTGTCTTCTACAGGTGCCCACTGTCTAGGGCTAGACGGCCTGGCCCTGACCTCACCTGGCTGTCTTCTACAGGTGCCCACTGTCTAGGGCTAGACGGCCTAGCCCCGACCTCACCTGGCTGTCTTCTACAGGTGCCCACTGTCTAGGGCTAGACAGCCTAGCCCTGACCTCACCTGGCTGTCTTCTACAGGTGCCCACTGTCTAGGGCTAGACGGCCTGGCCCCGACCTCACCTGGCTGTCTTCTACAGGTGCCCACTGTCTAGGGCTAGACGGCCTGGCCCCGACCTCACCTGGCTGTCTTCTACAGGTGCCCACTGTCTAGGGCTAGACGGCCTGGCCCTGACCTCACCTGGCTGTCTTCTACAGGTGCCCACTGTCTAGGGCTAGACGGCCTAGCCCCAGCTTGGACTGTCATGAGGAGGAGGACAGCAGGACTGGAGAGTGGAGACAGGAGTGGACATTGCAACCTCTCAACTCTGCCTGCCCCTATAGAAAAGAAAAAGTAAGAATAAAAAGTTTTAAAAAAAGTATGTACCCTTATACCCCCACTACCTCGCCATATGGCCTGCCCTGAGCCCTCCCTCCTGCTTGGTTTGCGCCCAGCCCCTCCTCAACCCTGATACCCCTATAACTTAGGGTATCAGGGTACATTATACAGGGGTAATATAACTAAGGACCCCTGTATAATGTCCCCACTCCCCTGATAGCACTGAGTCCTCCTCAGTTATATTACCCTTGTATAATGTACCCTGATACCCCTTAGTTATAATATTACCCATAATGTCCCCTGACTGATACCCCTCAGTTATATAACTGAGGGTAATCAGGGTACATTATACAGGGGGTAATATAACCAAGGGGTATCAGGGTACATTATACAGGGGGTAATATAACTTATATTACCACCGTATAATGCCTGATAGGCCTCCTGAGTAACTTATATTACCCTTGTATAATTATGTACCCGGATACCCCTTAGTTATATGATCCCGGCGGGGTCATATAACTAAGGGGTATCAGGGTACATTATTATACAGGGGTAATATAACTCAGGAGGCCTATCAGGCATTATACGGTGGTAATATAGCTTACATTACCCCTGTATAATGTCCCATGATAGCCCTCCTCAGTTATATTACCAATACCCTTGTATAATGTACCCTGATACCCCTCAGTTATAGTACCCCTGTGTAATGTACCCTGATACCCCTCAGTTATATAATATAACTAAGGGGTATCAGGGTGCATTATACAGGGGTAACATAACTGAGGAGTGCTATCCTATCAGGGACGTAATACAGGGGTAATGTAAGCTATATTACCCCTTTATAATGTCTGATAGCCCTCCTCAGTTATATTACACCCAATGTACCCTGATACCCCTTAATTATATTACCCCGGCGCCAGGGGCGTAGCTGCAGGGGAAGCGGCTGCTTTAGTATTTTTCAGTAGTATGATTAGCTGGTGAAAACTATTAGTGCCCCCCCATTTTTGACTGTGTATCTTCTGTGCCCCCCCTATATATTGATCCTAGAGTCGCCACTGAAAAAGACTAAACTGAAGACAACCCTGAACGGATCGCTCTCCATTCAGAATGCATTAGGATAAAACTGATCAGTTCTTTTCCGGTATTAAGCCCCTAGGACAGAACTCAGCGCCGGAAAATAAAAACGCTAGAGTGAAAGTACCCTAAGCAAAGATGGTTCAACAGATGGATTTCGAAACCTAAAATAAAAATAGAACTTTCTTTCTAGGCATGACTGCTTTCCGGCATTACAAACCAGTCCCAATGAGGCTGTTCTCTTGATTTCTGTGTAAAATTGAATCCGGGGAAGGGGAAGCACTGCTTGTCATTGTAGAGACACATATGGAATATGAAGTCTTATTTTCAAGAAATGCCCAAAGGGAATTTTTTTTTTAAAATGAACTACACAGTGGAGTCCCATTATTCTGAGCAGCAGCTGATATCCAGCGTATCCGCCGTGTGCAGCACAGACACGGGGAGGACACAGGTATGTGGAGCCATGCTGACTGCAGCGCATCCCTGGAGGCGTGAGGGGATCCATGGAGCAAACACAACAGTCAAGGTGGTCCCACAACTGCTCAATTGGGTTCCAGTCCGGGGAATTAGGGGGCCGGGGTAGTACTTGGAAGCCTTGGTCATGCTCTTACAACTCATTTCAGACGTTTCTAGCCGTGTGACATTGTCGCTGGAAGATCCCATCTGCTCCAGGGAAGACAATCAGCATGTATGGGTGTACGAGATCTGCAAGGATGGATTCATACTCAGCGCCTTCCACATGGATGAGTGGCCCAGAGAATGCGAGGAGAACCATCCCCAGATCATAACGCTGCCACCACCAGCTTGTGTTCTTCCAGCAATGGCTGCAGGGTGTTTGTTCTCTGATGTTTCTCGCCTGAGACGCCAACGTCCAACCTTACAATGATGGAGAAAACGTGACTCATTGGAGAAGACAACCTGGGGCAGTCCAATTCAGATACTGCCACGAAAACTGAAGCCTTTTCTGCGGATTAAACTTTGTTAGTAGAGATACAGTCAGGGCCGGTGCAAGGATTTTTGCCGCCCTAGGCACTCTCATTTACTCCCCCCCCTCCCTTGTCACTCTCATTTACTCCCCCCCCCCTTGTCACTCTCATTTTCCCCTCCCTTGTCACTCTCATTTCCCCCTCCCTTGTCACTCTCATTTCCCCCTCCCTTGTCACTCTCATTCCCCCCTCCCTTGTCACTCTCATCATTCCCCCCCTCCCTTGTCACTCTCATTTCCCCCCTTCCTTGTCACTCTCATCATTCCCCCCCTCTCTTGTCACTCTCATCATTTCCTCCCCCCCTTGTCACTCTCATTCTCCCCCCCTCGTCACTCTCATTCTCCCCCCTCCCTTATCACTCTCATCATTCCCCCCCTCCCTTGTCACTCTCATTATTCCCCCCTCCCTTGTCACTCTCACCCCCCCCCCACTCCCTTGTCACTCTCATTCCCCCCCCTCCCTTGTCACTCTCATTTCCCCCCTCCCTTGTCACTCTCACCCCCCTCCCTTGTCACTCTCACCCCCCTCCCTAGTTACTCTCATCATTCCCCCCCTCCCTTGTCACTCTCATCATTTCCTCCCCCCCCTTGTCACTCTCATTCCCCCCCTTCTTTGTCACTCTCATTCCACCCCCCCTCCCTTGTCACTCTCATCCCCCCTCCTTTATCACTCTCATCCCCCCCTCCCTTGTCACTCTCATTCCCCCCCTCCTTTGTCACTCTCATTCCCCCCCTCCCTTGTCACTCTCATCCCCCCTCCCTTGTCACTCTCATCCCCCCTCCCTTGTCACTCTCATTCTTCCGCCCCATCCCTTATCACTCTCATCATTTCCTCCCCCCCCTTGTCACTCTCATTCCCCCCTCCTTTGTCACTCTCATTCCACCCCCCCTCCCTTGTCACTCTCATCCCCCCTCCTTTGTCACTCTCATCCCCCCCTCCCTTGTCACTCTCATTCCCCCCCTCCTTTGTCACTCTCATTCCCCCCCTCCCTTGTCACTCTCATCCCCCCTCCCTTGTCACTCTCATCCCCCCTCCCTTGTCACTCTCATTCTTCCGCCCCCATCCCTTATCACTCTCATCATTTCCTACCCCCCCTTGTCACTCTCATTCCACCCCCCCTCCCTTGTCACTCTCATCCCCCCTCCCTTGTCACTCTCATTCCCCCCCTCCTTTGTCACTCTCATTCCACCCCTCCCTTGTCACTCTCATCCCCCCCCTCCCTTGTCACTCTCATCCCCCCTCCCTTGTCACTCTCATTCTTCCGCCCCATCCCTTATCACTCTCATCATTTCCTCCCCCCCTTGTCACTCTCATTCCCCCCCTCCTTTGTCACTCTCATTCCACCCCTCCCTTGTCACTCTCATTCCCCCCCTCCCTTGTCACTCTCATTCCCCCCCTCCCTTGTCACTCTCATCCCCCCCTCCCTTGTCACTCTCATCCCCCCTCCCTTGTCACTCTCATCCCCCCCCTCCCTTGTCACTCTCATCCCCCCTCCCTTGTCACTCTCATTCCCCCCCTCCTTTGTCACTCTCATTCCCCCCCTCCCTTGTCACTCTCACCCCCCCCCTCCCTTGTCACTCTCATCCCCCCTCCCTTGTCACTCTCATTCTTCCGCCCCCATCCCTTATCACTCTCATCATTTCCTACCCCCCCTTGTCACTCTCATTCCCCCCCTCCTTTGTCACTCTCATTCCACCCCCCCTCCCTTGTCACTCTCATCCCCCCTC
This sequence comes from Bufo bufo, assembly GCF_905171765.1. Lineage (NCBI taxonomy): Eukaryota > Metazoa > Chordata > Amphibia > Anura > Bufonidae > Bufo > Bufo bufo. The sequence continues at coordinate 686,115,064 of NC_053391.1, forward strand.
CCTTGTCACTCTCATTCCCCCCCTCCTTTGTCACTCTCATTCCACCCCTCCCTTGTCACTCTCATCCCCCCCCCTCCCTTGTCACTCTCATCCCCCCTCCCTTGTCACTCTCATTCTTCCGCCCCCATCCCTTATCACTGTCATCATTTCCTCCCCCCCTTGTCACTCTCATTCCCCCCCTCCTTTGTCACTCTCATTCCACCCCTCCCTTGTCACTCTCATTCCCCCCCCTCCCTTGTCACTCTCATCCCCCCTCCCTTGTCACTCTCATCCCCCCCCTCCCTTGTCACTCTCATCCCCCCTCCCTTGTCACTCTCATTCCCCCCCTCCTTTGTCACTCTCATTCCCCCCCTCCCTTGTCACTCTCATCCCCCCCCCTCCCTTGTCACTCTCATCCCCCCTCCCTTGTCACTCTCATTCTTCCGCCCCCATCCCTTATCACTCTCATCATTTCCTCCCCCCCTTGTCACTCTCATCCCCCCCCCCCCCCCCTCCTCTAATGTAGCGTGGCCGAGCTCGGTTCGGTTCGCGGTACAGGAGCTTTTGTTTTCTGTACCGGGCCGGACTGAAAGGAAGTGCACACTAAGTGAGCACTTCCTGTCAGTCCGGCCGGGTACAGAAAACAAATGCTCCTGTACCGCGGACCGAACAGAGCTCGGCCACGCTACATTAGAGGCGCTTCCCTCCTGTCAGTCCCTCTCGCACTGGGCAGTGTGGCAGCCGCCCGGTGCGGCAACGTTTTTTTTTTTTTTTTAACCGCACGGCGCCCCCTGCTAAATTGCGCCCTAGGCGGCTGCCTAGGTTGCCTTACAGGTGGCGCCGGCCCTGGGTACAGTGCCCATCCATCTGCTCCGGAGCCCCATATGCAGAGCCCCATATGTTGTGTTAGACACACGTCTGGTCGCCGCCTGGTTCATTTTGGCGGTGAGCTGCTCCACTGTAGCGTCAGTCTACCCTCATGCCCCTTGTACCTGACGTTCACCTCTCACATCAATGGCACGTGGTGCTCCGCCGTTTCCACGTCGCTTATTCACAATGGTGCCAATTGTCCACTAATGATACACTTTTACCACAGCAACACACAAAAAGTTCACAAACTGTGCAGTTTCAAAAATACCACCACCTCTTTGTAACTGTGATAATGCGTCCCTTTTACCCATGACCGCATTGAGGGATATGTGTGCGGACAGACTATCGCACACCTTATATACCCACCGAGCCAGCTCCGCACAGGCGGATTCCTTCATGAGCTATGTGTTGCCAACATCGAAAGTAGGAAATGGTCAGAATTATGGGACTCGACTCTGTAATACCATCTTATGTAAACATGAAGAAAATTAAGATGGCCGACGTCAGGGTACTTCAATGGACGCTGAATTCTACAATGAATCAAGTCTTCAGCACGAGGCGGAATTAACATAAAACCAAGGACAGAAAAGGAGCAGGAAGTCTTGGGAGGACGTAAAAGCAGAGCTTCCCAAATGTTTTATTGCTTTATTAAAGAGATATTCTAAACTTTCGCCATCTACAGAAGAGGTGGTTTTAAGTAGAGTACTGCTTTAACTAGACTTGTGCATACAGTACGTGCTGCGGGGGAAATATTTTACGTGGTGGAGGCCATTGAGATGAATCCCTATCCATGTAATATATGGATGTCCCACGCGTTTCTTCGGCTTTCTCATAGCCGGGTGGGAAGCACCTGTCACTGACGTCAACACACCCTACCCAGACCGATAGATAAGGAATGTCTTCCTCTGACGTTCATTTAATTCAGGTGGAGGACCCCCTTAAACAGTCTGTATGCATAAACTTAATGGAACAACATATGGCCAGCAACATCAGAAATGTAAATTCTTGCGTCAATGCATTTCAGCCATGATTATGGCGGGACAGAACCAGACCTTCTTGAAGAGATACGCCGCCACAAGAGATGTCTGACAGTGGCTTTCTCCGCTCTTACGTTCAGGATACATGTAGGCTCAGCCGAGGGGTCAGAAAAAATGTCTTCAGTTATACGGGGTGGCCCACGGAAAAGTAGCGTGTGTCCGGGAACTGAAAGAGTCTGACAAAGCTAATAGATTACTGGACTTGGCTGCTGACAGATATTTGGACCCATTGCTGGATCTCATGACGGACGAAGCTTGGTTTCATTTATCGGGTCACGCAATTTCCTCCCAATCCCCCACAAACAGGATCCGGCAGGGGGTAAAAACGATCAACTTTATTGATGGCCACAGCTCAGCCTTTTATCAAGTCCTCCAGCAAGGGTTAATCCCACGGGGCCCTTGTGGGGAACAGGCACACAAAATACAGTGACCAATCAATATACAGTAAGATATAACACACTCCCACATGAACAGTAAAATCTCTTCTCTCTATCCTGGAGATAATTGGATAAAGGGGCCGGACATAGTTCTATGCGGTCGATGACCCAGACCATTGTGTTTGCTAAATGTATCACAGGCAATGCACATTGTGTTTGTGGATTGCGTCACGGGCAATGCACATTGTGTTTGTGGATTGCGTCACGGGCAATGCCCATTGTGTTTGTGGATTGCGTCACGGGCAATGCCCATTGTGTTTGTGGATTGCGTCACTGGCAATGCCCATTGTGTTCGCTAATGTCCATTGTGTTCACAGGCAGATGAGGTGGTTTGTGTACATTTAAAGGGCGAGAAAGGGTTAACTACATGAACAGCAGACGAAATACAAGAGTCTGGACATTCCTAAAACAGGGGTTTTGTCACGTGCATCTTTTGTGACTTGTGGGTAATTAAAAAGAAAAAAAAAACAATCCCCTTGCTCATTCATTTCGCTGGAGGCGAGCGACTTTTTCGTGGGCCTCCCTTTATCTGTTTCAGCGAATGCTGGCACTAATATGGCTGCCTTTGCTTTTCTCACTGGATGTTAAAAATTGCCTAGATATACCGGGATAATGGAGAAGGAAACGCATCACTTTGTGAGAAAGAGGGCCTGACACTAAGGCTGGTTTCACACGGGCGTTGCGGGAAAAGGTGCGGGTGCGTTGCGGGAACATGCATGATTTTTCCGCGCGAGTGCAAAACATTGTAATGCGTTTTACATGCGCGTGAGAAAAATCGGCATGTTTGGTACCCAAACCCGAACTTCTTCACAGAAGTTCGGGCTTGAGATCGGTGTTCTGTAGATTGTATTATTTCCCCTTATAACATGGTTATAAGGGAAAATAATAACATTCTGAATACAGAATGCATAGTACAATAGCGCTGGAGGGGTTAAAAAAATAAAAAATAATTTAACTCACCTTAATCCACTTGATCGCACAGCCCGGCTTCTCTTCTGTCTCCTTCTTTGCTGTGTGCAGGAAAAGGACCTGTGGTGACGTCACTCCGGTCATCACATGGTCCGTCACATGATCTTTTACCATGGTGATGGATCATGTGATGACCGGAGTGACATCACCACAGGTCCTTTTCCTGCACACAGCAAAGAAGAAGACAGAAGAGATGTCGGCTGCGCGATCAAGTGGATTAAGGTGAGTTAAAGTATTTATTTATTTATTTTAACCCCTCCAGCGCTATTGTACTAAGCATTCTGTATTCAGAATGCTATTATTTCCCCTTATAACCATGTTATAAGGGAAAATAATAATGATCGGGTCCCCATCCCGATCGTCTCCTAGCAACCGTCCGTGAAAATCGCACCGCATCCGCACTTGCTTGCGATTTTCACGCAGCCCCATTCGCTTCTATGGGGCCTGCGTTGCGTGGAAAACGCACACAATATAGAGGATGCTGCGATTTTCACGCAACGCACAAGTGATGCGTGAAAATCACCGCTCATGTGAACAGCCCCATAGAAATGAATGGGTCGATATTCAGTGCGGGTGCAATGCGTTCACATCACGCATTGCACCCTCGCGGAATACTCGCCCGTGTGAAAGGGGCCTAAGGCTACTTTTACACTTGCCTTGTTAATTCCGGTATTGAGATCTGGCAGAGGATCTCAAAACCGGAATTAAACGGGTCCGTTTTGATTTTGCACATCAGGATGTGTCCGTTCCGTTAGGATGCGGTTGTGAGAAATCAAAACAGAACAAACTAGATCTGTCACTAAAAACATTGAAAGTCATTGACTTACATTGTTTTTAGTGACAGATCCTTTTTTTTCAGTTTCTATGACCGGACACAAAACTGCAGCTTGCTGGTCACAGAACAGAATGCATCCTGCTTAAAGGGGATGTCCGGGACAGATACAAATTTGGCAGAATTCTCTGGTGCTCAAGCCAATCTCTGTTGCTGTCCTGCAGTGATGATGTTGCGAACACCGGTACATGACCACTAGAAAGTGCATGACTGTAGCAGTCGTGTGGGGGGTGTTCTAATTTTTTTAACCCTTTAGTGACCACCAATACACCTTTTTCCAGTGGTCACTAAGGGGCTTTAGGCGATACCGCCACCTTTTTACTGCAGCCTACTCAAAGCGCTGCACGGGTCTCCTGTTAGAGTTAGGGTTGCCACCTTTCCCCCAAAAAAATAAAAAATACCGGCCAAGTTGATCCACACCCCAAAGGTTAGTATGGTGCGGAAGTATTGCCTTTTATGAATAATGAATCAAATCGTTAGTTGGCGATGTGCCAGATTTGTCTATGATTATCTGTAGTGTTATAAAGATGTATACTTGTGTGGAATAAAGTAGAGAGAATCTGATTCAGCAGTGTGTCTGTGTCAGCTCTCTGAGCGCTCATAAGGACACCTCAACTGGGACCCCGACAATTATAGAGGTGGGGGTTTTGCCCCAACAAAACTTGGCGCCCAAAGTGGGGCTCGACCAAAGGACACTTCATTGACTTCATTCATAGATCCCGACAACTTAGATAATCCGGACCGGGATGGACAGGTATAAAAGACTGCGCTGCAAGGTAAGAGACTTTATCTTACATTATACATGTGCCTCCCTGACCGGTTGTCTGGCTCAAGGGAATGCTGAAGGAACGTACATATAAAGTCCTTTTACAGTCGAGTCCATATTGATAAAGAACCTTGAAATTTGAAAATACGTATGATTTTTGGGTTCAGTTTCTGATCATGAGTAACTTTGATTGATGATGTTTTTGGTCTGGCTTTAGGAGTCACTGTATACATTTTGTTTGTTCTTTACTGTGTTTGGAATATTGCAGAACATTATAGAAAGGGAAATCTCAGTAACAAGTACACTAGGTGATATAGTGAGGAAACTCTGAGGAAACTGAGGGGAAATAGACGTCTGAATTTTGTTACTTTCTATAGTTGTTCTGGTACAGTTGAAGAGCAATAGGAATAATTTTTGTATACCCGAAAGTTATAAGACAGCCAAAACATTGGTGAAGAAAAGGGGAGGTAAAGAGGGTCTGAAGAATGTGGAGAGAGTGTTGGAGAAGGCAAGGATGAAGTATGGGAATTTTAACCCCAGGAGTACTAGTACGGTGGCACCCTGATTTGGGGAGGAAGCTCCGAGGAAGCTAAGTTGGGAAAGATTCAGAAGAACACATTGTGGTTGGATAAAGGATCATGGATGTGAAAAAGTGGTTGATATATGGATAAAAGTAGCTTGTGAGGTTGAAACTGAGGGATGGAGAGGAGAAGTTGTACGAGGTAGATTGTTGTATACTCAGAAACAGAAAGGCTGTACCATTCCTGGTTGACACGGGGGCAGCCAAATTAGTAGCAGACCAGAGTTTCTTGCAGCCACAGCAGTTAACCCCTTGTTATGTACTGGCTGTGGGATTTACAGGAGAAACTGTTTTTGTCTGTGAATCTGAGCCAACTAAAGATAAAAAGACAGTACGGTTGTTACCCAATTGTTAGTTAAAGAAAACCTGCCAGAACCTCTTTTAGGGACTGATGTTTTGCAAGCACTGGGAGCCCACATACGCTTTTACCCCGATGGCACTACCCGTGTAGATTTTGGGGCACCAGAGGAAGTATTATGTCCCTTAATAGCGACACCGGCCCTGCCTGAAACTAAACCGTCAGAATTAAGTCTTGTAGACCAGGCTGTTTTTGAGATATAGGGAAATTCCCTGTGTCTCCGGTCACAATGCATATTAACCACCTCAGCTCCCCTAGCTTAAACCCCCTTAATGACCAGACCACTTTTTACACTTCTGCACTACACTACTTTCACGGTTTATTGCTCGGTCATACAACTTACCACCCAAATTAATTTTACCTCCTTTTCTTCTCACTAATAGAGCTTTCATTTGGTGGTATTTCATTGCTGCTGACATTTTAACTTTTTTTGATATTAATTGAAATTTTTGCAAAAAAATGTCATTTTTCACTTTCAGTTGTCAAATTTTTCAAATAAAACTACATTTCTATATACATTTTTCTCTAAATTTATTGTTCTACATGTCTTTGATAAAAAAAAAATGCAATAAGTGTATATTTATTGGTTTGCGCAAAAGTTATAGCGTTTGACTTTCTGAGCACCTGTCATGTTTCCCGAGGTTCTACAATGGCCAGACAGTAAAAACACCCCACAAATGACCCCATTTCGGAAAGTAGACACCCTAAGGTATTCTCTGATGGGCAAAGTGAGTTCATAGAAGTTTTTATTTTTTGTCACGAGTTAGCGGAAAATGTTTTTCGTGATGGGCATGAACTCACTATGCCCATCACGAAATACCATGGGGTGTCTTCTTTCCAAAATGGGGTCACTTGTGGGGTATTTATACTGCCTGGCATTTTAGGGGACCTAAAGCGTGAGAAGAAGTCTGGAATCCAAATGCCTAAAAAATTCCCTGTGAAATCCTAAAGGTGCTCTTTAGAATTTGGGCCCCTTTGCGCACCTAGGCTGCAAAAAAGTGTCACACATGTGGTATCGCCGTACTCAGAAGAAGTAGGGCAATGTGTTTTGGGGTGTATTTTTACATATACCCATGCTGGGTGAGAGAAATATCTCTCTAAAAAAGTCAACTTTTCCCATTTTTATATACAAAGTTGTCATTTTAGAGAGATAATTCTCTCACCTAGCATGGGTATATGTAAAAAGACACCCCAAAACACATTGCCCAACTTCTCCTGAGTACGGTGATACCACATGTGGGACACTTTTTTGCAGCGTAGGTGCTCAAAGGGGCCCAAATTCTAAAGAGCACCTTTAGGATTTCACAGGGCATTTTTTACGCATTTGGATTCCAAATGACTTCTCACGCTTCAGGTCCTCTAAAATGCCAGGGCAGTATAAATACCCCACAAGTGACCCCATTTTGGAAAGAAGACACCCTAAGGTATTCCGTGAGGGGCATGGCGAGTTCCTAGAATTTTATTTTTTTTGGCACAAGTTAGCGGAAAATGATGATTTTTTTCTTTATTTTTTTTTCTTACAAAGTCTCATATTCCACTAACTTGTGACAAAAAATAAAATTTTACATGAACTCACCATACCCCTCACGGAATACCTTGGGGTGTCTTCTTTCCAAAATGGGGTCACTTGTGGGGTATTTATACTGCCCTGGCATTTTAGGGGCCCTAAAGCGTGAGAAGAAGTCTGGAATATAAATGTCAAAAAATTTTTACGCATTTGGATTCCATGAGGGGTATGGTGAGTTCATGAGAGATTTTATTTTTTGTCACAAGTTAGTGGAATATGAGACTTTGTAAGAAAAAACAAAAAAACTAAACAAAAAAAAACAATTTCCGCTAACTTGTGGCAAAAAAAAAAAAAATCTTCTATGAACTCGCCATGCCCCTCAAAAGTGATCTTTTTATAGCGCCGCAGCGATTTTACGGTGTTTTTGCAGTAATCAGAAAAAAAAAAATTCTGTCACTGCGGTGGGGCGGACTGAACGCAAGTGTGCGCACAAGATCAGTCAGGCCTGATCGGGTGAACACTGCGTTTTTTGTAGAGCCTATAGAACATGTCCTATTCTTGTCCGCAATTGCGGACAAGAAAAGGCATTTTCTATATAGTTCTGGCAATGTGCGGATCCGCAAAATGCGGAAAGCACATTGCCGGTGTCCGTGTTTTGTGGATCCGCAGTGTCCCTGTTTTGCGGATCAGTGGATCCACAAAACACATAGGGATGTCTGAATGGAGCCTTACAGGGGGGGTGATCAATGACAGGGGGGTGATCAGGGAGTCTATATGGAGTGATCACCCCCTGTCATTGATCACCCCCCTATAAGGCTCCATTCACACAGACGTGTGAATGGACCCTGTTAAGGGGGGCCTATTAATTACCAATATTTATGTCAATACCGGTAATTAATATTCCTAAATAGGCGTGAGTCATCTACTGTGACCCCGCCTATTTATTCCCTTAATATAATATAACATATGCACCCTCGCCTTGCCTGCACGCTGCGCTGAAAGCCAACTGCCTGCGCCTTACTGTACTATAATAATGGACCAGACACCGTGCCCTTAAATAATAAAATATTTATTACACAATAGTCTACTAATACGCTATATCTACAGATCAATGGTTACAGATAGATATATACATATATATACATATAGACGCACACATCACAGTACAGTAAGAGTATTACAATAAACACCTACAACACAGATAATACTACACTAGACAATTCCCAATTCCACCCCACACATTATCTATACAATACACTTACATACATTCATTAGCAGCCCACCCAACCTGGCTCTAAACTATCCCTATGAACGAAGGGTTAACGGTGGCGCTGCAAGGGTAAATGCAGGGCACAGACACAGGGTTACAGGGGTACAGCAGGGGTAAAAGGGGTAATGTAGGACAGGGCCTGCAGGGATAGGGATTGATGTGTTGGTGACAGGGAAGGGGTTACTATTGTTGGGGATATAGGGGGTATGTGAGGGGTAGTTAGGGGCTAGACAGGTAGGGGTTAATCAGTGCAGCAGTGAAGGGTTACTCCTGCAGGGGTATACTTAGCCCTTCCAGGGTTACTAGGCCTTCTCCAGGGGCACGTCATGGAGCTGCTCTCTCCCATGTGTCTCTGTTTGTAGTCCAGTTCCAAGAGACCTTCCCTTTGTCTTGGACTGATATATAAGTCACTCTCACTCCCCCCTTCCCCCATCCAAGGTGCAGGGATATGACATCATCATGTGTGTGTGACGGAATGCATGCACTCAGACTGCAGCAGATACCGGCCCCTTGAGGCTCAGGATCTGTACAGACAAAGACACCATGGCACCACACACACACCCATGTCATAAACAGTCCCTAAACAGAAGGTGGGGGAGCCCTGCTGGGCATGTTTCAAAAGGATCTATCGATCTTCTAAAGTGACCAGAAGCTGGACAATCTAGCCATCTGGTGCTATCACACGCAGGTATGCAGGACTGCGCCGTGACTGGGGGACATAACTGGCCACATGTACATATAAGACAATTGGGACATATCTATATATATTATATATACCCAACTCTAATATAAGTATATATGGACATGTGTGTAAATACAGGGGCATACAGACATATCCACATATACACACATAACACTATGGCCTTCCCCCCTCTGGCCATACAGGGCCAATATATATATATATATACACATACTAGACATATATACACTGCTCAAAAAAATAAAGGGAACACTTAAACAACACAATGTAACTCCAAGTCAATCACACTTCTGTGAAATCAAACTGTCCACTTAGGAAGCAACACTGAGTGACAATCAATTTCACATGCTGTTGTGCAAATGGGATAGACAACAGGTGGAAATTATAGGCAATTAGCAAGACACCCCCAATAAAGGAGTGGTTCTGCAGGTGGTGACCACAGACCACTTCTCAGTTCCTATGCTTCCTGGCTGATGTTTTGGTCACTTTTGAATGCTGGCGGTGCTTTCACTCTAGTGGTAGCATGAGACGGAGTCTACAACCCACACAAGTGGCTCAGGTAGTGCAGCTTATCCAGGATGGCACATCAATGCGAGCTGTGGCAAGAAGGTTTGCTGTGTCTGTCAGCGTAGTGTCCAGAGCATGGAGGCGCTACCAGGAGACAGGCCAGTACATCAGGAGACGTGGAGGAGGCCAACAACCCAGCAGCAGGACCGCTACCTCCGCCTTTGTGCAAGGAGGAACAAGAGGAGCACTGCCAGAGCCCTGCAAAATGACCTCCAGCAGGCCACAAATGTGCATGTGTCTGCTCAAACGGTCAGAAACAGACTCCATGAGGGTGATATGAGGGCCTGACGTCCACAGGTGGGGGTTGTGCTTACAGCCCAACCCCGTGCAGGACGTTTGGCATTTGCCAGAGAACACCAAGATTGGCAAATTCGCCACTGGCGCCCTGTGCTCTTCACAGATGAAAGCAGGTTCACACTGAGCACATGTGACAGAGTCTGGAGACGCCGTGGAGAACGTTCTGCTGCCTGCAACATCCTCCAGCATGACCGGTTTGGCATTGGGTCAGTAATGGTGTGGGGTGGCATTTCTTTGGAGGGCTGCACAGCCCTCCATGTGCTCGCCAGAGGTAGCCTGACTGCCATTAGGTACCGAGATGAGATCCTCAGACCCCTTGTGAGACCATATGCTGGTGCGGTTGGCCCGGGGTTCCTCCTAATGCAAGACAATGCTAGACCTCATGTGGCTGGAGTGTGTCAGCAGTTCCTGCAAGACGAAGGCATTGATGCTATGGACTGGCCCGCCCGTTCCCCAGACCTGAATCCAATTGAGCACATCTGGGACATCATGTCTCGCTCTATCCACCAACGTCACACCACAGACTGTCCAGGAGTTGGCAGATGCTTTAGTCCAGGTCTGGGAGGAGATCCCTCAGGAGACCGTCCGCCACCTCATCAGGAGCATGCACAGGCGTTGTAGGGAGGTCATACAGGCACGTGGAGGCCACATGACTTGTTTTAAGGACATTACATCAAAGTTGGATCAGCCTGTAGTGTGTTTTTCCACTTTAATTTTGAGTGTGACTCCAAATCCAGACCTCCATGGGTTGAAAAATTAGATTTCCATTTTTTAAATTTTGTCTGATTTTGTTGTCAGCACATTCAACTATGTAAAGAACAAAGTATTTCAGAAGAATATTTAATTAACTCAGATCTAGGATGTGTTATTTTTGTGTTCCCTTTATTTTCTTGAGCAGTGCATATACAGGTCCTTCTCAAAAAAATTTGCATATTGTGATAAAGTTCATTATTTTCTGTAATGTACTGATAAACATTAGACTTTCATATATTTTAGATTCATTACACACAACTGAAGCCTTTTCTTGTTTTAATATTGATGATTTTGGCATACAGCTCATGAAAACCCAAAATTCCTATCTCAAAAAATTAGCATATTTCATCCGACCAATAAAAGAAAAGTGTTTTTAATACAAAAAAAGTCAACCTTTAAATAATTAAGTTCAGTTATGCACTCAATACTTGGTCGGGAATCCTTTTGCAGAAATGACTGCTTCAATGCGGCGTGGCATGGAGGCAATCAGCCTGTGGCACTGCTGAGGTGTTATGGAGGCCCAGGATGCTTTGATAGCGGCCTTAAGCTCATCCAGAGTGTTGGGTCTTGCGTCTCTCAACTTTCTCTTCCCAATATCCCACAGATTCTCTATGGGGTTCAGGTCAGGAGAGTTGGCAGGCCAATTGAGCACAGTAATACCATGGTAAGTAAACCATTTACCAGTGGTTTTGGCACTGTGAGCAGGTGCCAGGTCGTGCTGAAAAATGAAATCTTCATCTCCATAAAGCTTTTCAGCAGATGGAAGCATGAAGTGCTCCAAAATCTCCTGATAGCTAGCTACATTGACCCTGCCCTTGATAAAATACAGTGGACCAACACCAGACCAGACTGTGGGTACTTGACTGTGGACTTCAGGCATTTTGGCATTTCCCTCTCCCCAGTCTTCCTCCAGACTCTGGCACCTTGATTTCCGAATGACATGCAAAATTTGCTTTCATCCGAAAAAAGTACTTTGGACCACTGAGCAACAGTCCAGTGCTGCTTCTCTGTAGCCCAGGTCAGGCGCTTCTGCCGCTGTTTCTGGTTCAAAAGTGGCTTGACCTGGGGAATGCGGCACCTGTAGCCCATTTCCTGCACACGCCTGTACACGGTGGCTCTGGATGTTTCTACTCCAGACTCAGTCCACTGCTTCCGCAGGTCCCTCAAGGTCTGGAATCGGTCCTTCTCCACAATCTTCCTCAGGGTCCGGTCACCTCTTCTCGTTGTGCAGCGTTTTCTGCCACACTTTTTCCTTCCCACAGACTTCCCACTGAGGTGCCTTGATACAGCACTCTGGGAACAGCCTATTCGTTCAGAAATTTCTTTCTGTGTCTTACCCTCTTGCTTAAGGGTGTCAATGATGGCCTTCTGGACAGCAGTCAAGTCGGCTGTCTTACCCATGATTGCGGTTTTGAGTAATGAACCAGGCTGGGAGTTTTTAAAAGCCTCAGGAATCTTTTGCAGGTGTTTAGAGTTAATTAGTTGATTCAGATGATTAGGTTAATAGCTCGTTTAGAGAACCTTTTCATGATATGCTAATTTTTTTAGATAGGAATTTGGGGTTTTCATGAGCTGTATGCCAAAATCATCAATATTAAAACAAGAAAAGGCTTGAACTACTTCAGTTGTGTGTAATGAATCTAAAATATATGAAAGTCTAATGTTTATCAGTACATTACAGAAAATAATGAACTTTATCACAATATGCTAATTTTTTGAGAAGGACCTGTACACTCATATGCACAATTATACCACTTCCCTCTACACATATACATATATATACATATATATATCCACAGATGCTTTGGGCACATCTATAAACATATACACATACATACCAAACCGGGGGTATGAATGGGCAGCAATAAGCCCACATACATACTGTCATGCTGACATAAGTGTATATATATATAGACATGTGTGCAAATACATACACACATATCTATATATACACACACACTCGCATATACCTGGGGCATCACATACAGGGGACATACATATGTCCCCACTTGCCATACAGGGCCAATATATACACGGCCATACAGGAAATATATATCCCTAGTGGCCATATAAAGGGGCCCATATATATACATATCAAAGAAGGGGCAGATACATATATATATCCATATACATCCGCCCACCTGACTTCCCTCTACAGACCCTAAGAGGTAGGTGGTGCTGTATTATGGGTAAGTATTGTATCTCTGTATGTAATGTTTTCTGCATTTGTGCCTATACACAGCGCTTCAAACTGTGAATCCACTGCAGAGATAGGATGACAGTGGAGCATGCAGGCGACCTGTAGTTCTACATCAGCCACAAGACTCCGAGACCTAACACTGTCCTATCAGATTCTCAGTCCATATACTGAACACTCAGAGATTCTCCATTACACAGCAGCTTCTCTCCCACTTTCCCTCCAACCACTACAGTCCATTCCTCTCAGGTTCTCGCCTCTGCTCAGACTGTACCACTAGGAGGAGCGGGGGGAGCCGCCCTCCCTCATCAGCTGCTGACAAGTGAATTATTAACTGGAGACTTAGCGCAGAAAGGAACATCCCGACAAACGCCTGAGAAGCAGCCGGGATCACTGAGAAAACTCCAGCCAATAGCAACTTCTGGTGACGTCACATCACCGGCAAATCTGATTGGCTAGAAACTCTGTTTTCTCGAATCAGATGGAAGTCTTGATTGACACATCACCAGAGCTCTCCTGTGATTGGCTGACGGCAGAGGAAGCTTCGTGAATGTTCAGGACTGTTGCTATGGACACATAGCAGCATTTGGTACTGTGAGTGTTGATTGGCTGTGTAGCCCTATTTGGGGGGGGGGGTGAGTAATATCCCTCCCACCACAGACTCTGGCGCTGACCTGTGTGTATAATGGGACCTAGAGGCTTCGCAGAATGGAAGAGTGGGAACATAAAGTATATCAGTGCCTCCACTAGGTCTGAAGAATACATATAGATACTGTGACGAAAGCACCTTCGTCACTGGGAGTTGGAGAGGCCTGCTTGCCAGCCTCTTGCCCTGTGACTATGGCCCCTGTGACACTATTTGGGCATATTGGATTTCAAAGGCTCTGTTTCTGCCCCTTGGACTTTTTACTGTAACTATTTGTGGCATGGGACCATGTGCACGGTGGGGCAAAAATAAGACTTCCAGGAAATTCCTGAACCCCTGAACCAATCTAGGTGATTTTTGGATAGGTTGTTCACGCCGATCGAGGCTCTCAGGGGATGTAACTTTTATGGGGATATGTGGTGTTTTCGGTGTTGAAAAATGTGTATTTTATGCCTGTGAGTAATTAAGTCCATTGTGTTTGTTAAATATGTCACAGACAATGCCTATTCTGTTAATGATTGTGTCACAGGCAATGCCATTGTGTTTGTTGATTGCGCCACAGGCAATGCCATTGTGTTTGTTGAATGTATGGTTTTTGAGTTTAATCTGTAAAACTGTAAATGATTGGCTGCTATGTTATGTCCTCAGTTCCCAACCAGGTCCACGGGGGTGGTACCGTTGTTGGAAAATGTGTATAAAAGGCAATGCTTGTGTGGTCAATAAAGAGTTCCTGTTTTACATTCAACATAGAGCCTCGTCTCATGTGTGTGGGGATTGCTATACGCTGTATACTCCCCTGGCTTTAACCCCTAGCTCTTGTAAGAGCTGTTCCTGTGGTGGTTACGGTGTCGAGTGGAGTGCTTGGAGTCCACGAGAAGCACTAGGAGCATCCATCAACGGAGGTACCCAGTCTGGGTGCCAGGAGATCCGTTACAGATACCACATAAGGTTATAACAGTAACTTTATAACGGTAAGAATGATAATAGTACATACATGCAGTATACTGAGAACGCAGCAGTATTGCAATAACCAGAGATCCTGCACCAATCTAAAGTTATATACCCGGGTATATATATAATATATATATATCCATAGAAAAGGTCAGGCAGCACTCTTTCGCATGCAGTAGTAGTTATAAGGTGCCCGCGGTGGTCCCTCGATACAGGACGGATAAACAACAAAGAAAATCCGCAGCACTCCTTGAAGTAAAAAATGTGCAGTTTATTCACACATGTCAGAAAATTGACAACGTTTCGGTTCTCTCACAGAACCTTTCTCAAGTCAGGCCTGACTTGAGAAAGGTTCTGTGAGAGAACCGAAACGTTGTCAATTTTCTGACATGTGTGAATAAACTGCACAATTTTTACTTCAAGGAGTGCTGCGGATTTTCTTTGTTATAATATATATATATATATATATATATACACTGCTCAAAAAAATAAAGGGAACACTTAAACAACACAATGTAACTCCAAGTCAATCACACTTCTGTGAAATCAAACTGTCCACTTAGGAAGCAACACTGAGTGACAATCAATTTCACATGCTGTTGTGCAAATGGGATAGACAACAGGTGGAAATTATAGGCAATTAGCAAGACACCCCCAATAAAGGAGTGGTTCTGCAGGTGGTGACCACAGACCACTTCTCAGTTCCTATGCTTCCTGGCTGATGTTTTGGTCACTTTTGAATGCTGGCGGTGCTTTCACTCTAGTGGTAGCATGAGACGGAGTCTACAACCCACACAAGTGGCTCAGGTAGTGCAGCTTATCCAGGACGGCACATCAATGCGAGCTGTGGCAAGAAGGTTTGCTGTGTCTGTCAGCGTAGTGTCCAGAGCATGGAGGCGCTACCAGTAGACAGGCCAGTACATCAGGAGATGTGGAGGAGGCCGTAGGAGGGCAACAACCCAGCAGCAGGACCGCTACCTCCGCCTTTGTGCAAGGAGGAACAGGAGGAGCACTGCCAGAGCCCTGCAAAATGACCTCCAGCAGGCCACAAATGTGCATGTGTCTGCTCAAACGGTCAGAAACAGACTCCATGAGGGTGATATGAGGGCCCGACGTCCACAGGTGGGGGTTGTGCTTACAGCCCAACACCGTGCAGGATGTTTGGCATTTGCCAGAGAACACCAAGATTGGCGAATTCGCCACTGGCGCCCTGTGCTCTTCACAGATGAAAGCAGGTTCACACTGAGCACATGTGACAGACATGACAGAGTCTTGAGACGCCGTGGAGAACGTTCTGCTGCCTGCAACATCCTCCAGCATGACCGGTTTGGCATTGGGTCAGTAATGGTGTGGGGTGGCATTTCTTTGGAGGGCCGCACAGCCCTCCATGTGCTCGCCAGAGGTAGCCTGACTGCCATTAGGTACCGAGATGAGATCCTCAGACCCCTTGTGAGACCATATGCTGGTGCGGTTGGCCCTGGGTTCCTCCTAATGCAAGACAATGCTAGACCTCATGTGGCTGGAGTGTGTCAGCAGTTCCTGCAAGACGAAGGCATTGATGCTATGGACTGGCCCGCCCGTTCCCCAGACCTGAATCCAATTGAGCACATCTGGGACATCATGTCTCGCTCTATCCACCAACGTCACGTTGCGCCACAGACTGTCCAGGAGTTGGCAGATGCTTTAGTCCAGGTCTGGGAGGAGAGCCCTCAGGAGACCGTCCGCCACCTCATCAGGAGCATGCACAGGCGTTGTAGGGAGGTCACGCAGGCACGTGGAGGCCACACACACTACTGAGCCTCATTTTGACTTGTTTTAAGGACATTACATCAAAGTCGGATCAGCCTATAGTGTGTTTTTCCACTTTAATTTTGAGTGTGACTCCAAATACAGACCTCCATGGGTTGAAAAATATGTTTTCCATTTTTTTTTTTTTGTGTGATTTTGTTGTCAGCACATTCAACTATGTAAAGAACAAAGTATTTCAGAAGAATATTTAATTAATTCAGATCTAGGATGTGTTATTTTTGTGTTCCCTTTATTTTTTCACTTCTTCAATGGGAAGGAGCTGAACAAAAGCATCAACCCTGATGAAGCTGTAGCATATGGAGCTGCTGTGCAAGCTGCCATCTTAACTGGCAAGAAGTCTGAGAAGGTCCAGGATCTGCTACTAGATGTGGCGCCACTCTCAGCTGGAGGAGTGATGACCATTCTTATCAAACGCAATACGACCATCCCAACCAAGCAAACACAAACCTTCATTCTGACAACCAGACAGGAGTCCTCATCCAGGTGTTTGAGGGTGAGAGAGCAATGACCACAGATATCAACCTTCTTGGCAAGTTTGAATTGAGCGGGATACCTCCAACCCCACGTGGAGTGCAACAGATTGAAGTGACCTTTGATATAGATGCCAACGGTATCCTCAACGTTTCCACCATGGACAAAAGCTTGTGTAATCAGAACACAATCACCAATGACAAGGGCAGACTAAGCAAAGAGGAGATTGAGAAGATGATGCAGGAGAAGAATAAGGAGGAGGATGATGATGATGTCTATAGAGAAGATTGCTGCTAAGAACTGCCTGGAAGCTTACATCTTCCATAGGAAGAGCGTGGTGGAAGATGACAATGTGAAGGACAAGATAAGCCCTGCGGATAAGAAGAGCATTGTGGAAAAATGTAATGAGGCCCTATCATGGCTGGACAAGAACCAGTTGGCTGAGAAAGAGGAGTACGTCCATCAGCAGAAGGAGCTGGAGAAGGTGTGCAATCCCATCACCACCGCAAGTGGAATGCCTGGTGCCATCTGCAGTGCCCAAGCAAGACAGGGCAGCAGCACAGGCCCAGTTATTGAAGAGGTAGAATAACCATATTGATCTATGAATGGACTGTGTGTATGGACTGTCCGACTGAACTTTACATTGTATGTAATATATTTCAGGAGGAGGTTTCCTGAATATTTGTACACAGATGTCATTGTAACATATCAAAGTCTATTTTTTCAATGTGACTAAATACTTTATCTGTTTTACTGGTGATCACTCATCACATTATATTGTTATGCTTTATATATTATTTCAATAAAATATATTTTTTAAGAAATGTTTTTGTATTCACTTACAATTAAATTCACCATTTTTAATACACTAGAAGGACCCGGAGAGATGGTGATGTAGGTTACATGGTTTAGATGTCAACATTTTTATCACCCCGATGCCAGGATTGAAAGTGCCCAGGAGGTGGCCCCTCTCATCTAAGTGACAACTCCAGCCGCCTCCTCATTGGATGCTAGACCTGTCACCCAGAGTAGAAGCACTACATAGAGCCCTGGGCATTGAACACAAAGGGGCCACCCCTTGTCACTGAGCCACAGGGATGAAAACAAAGATATCTTGGTCATGCAATCTGCACAGCTTTCCCAATCGCCCTTACAGGAGTATTCCAGTTTTGCAATTTTCAGCATCAACTGACGGGAAACAACACATTGTTGCTTACTTATATTGATTGTTTATCGGAATACCCTGTTTTCATCCATCACAGTAACATGACATTTTTTGCGGTGTTTCGCCAATTCCATCACATCTGCGGCATGGCAAGGCTTCGAAGACTCTGACCTGTTGACACAACAGCATCAATGAGCTTGCCTCTGAGGACTGTCGATGTCACCAATTACGGCGTGTCTTAGGCAGGGGTTTTTCAGCTCGGATCCGAGAGGGGAAGGAGAGGCAGAGACCTGATGCTACGGACACTCCTGATGAGTCTTACACTCAGAACTTTATAATCTGCCTTATATAATGCAGCAAGGTCGAATTAGACGGCTAAGTGTCCTACCCAGTGTACAGCGTCTCTACTTGCCTGGTTGGGTAAACTACCTTCAAATCAGTGTCAGATGCCGTAAGCACAATTTTTTGTTGTTGCTCAATTCATACAGAATTGTAAAAAACCCTTGTGAGGACCACAGGATGTATGAAGCCCCAGTACGCCCATGTGCATTAGGCCTCATATTGGTCGAAGTTCCAAGACAATTGCCTAGTCCTGTGATGGCTAACTGCGGTAAAACTACGACTCTGCACATTTGCTTGGCTGTTCTCAGAACTCCATAGAAATTAATGGCGCATGCTGGGAGTCGTAATTTCACCACAGCCGGAGTGCCGGAGGTTAGCCATCACTGGCCTAGTCGGATCTCCTTAGAATTTGACCTCGCATGGACTGGACACGAGTTGACCGCTGGTGGTAGAGCTCTTAAATAACGGAGATTTGGTTTTATGGAAACATTTTAATAGTTATTGAATGTTCTACATCTTACAGTAAATATCGTACAGATACAAACTCTTGGCTTAAATGTTTCAGGGAGATCTAGAAATGATCTTTAAAATAACAGAAACAGATTTACACCTCATATTCACAAACAAGAACCGTCGGGCCTTCACAGTTCATCTCCGGGAGCAGCCGGATGTCAATACTTGGAAGACTCTTTGCTTAAATTTATTTCATCCCACCCAATAAACCCCCCCAAAAAAAAAAAAATGAATTCCAAGATCTCATTTATTATTTCTAAAAAAGAAAACTAATGGGATCGTCCAGGATTTAAAAAAAAACAAAAAAGAAAAAAAACTGTTGATTTCCTAAAACAGTGCCTCACCGGTCCGCAGGTTGTGTGCAGTATTACAGCACAACTCACTGGCAGATGAAGCGCCGTTTGTGGAAGAAAGTATATTTTTCTGATCCTGGACTTAAAGAGGTTGTATATCACTAAGTACGGTGCTGTCTTCCGAAAACAGTGCCACACCCCTCTATGGGCAGTATCAGGTACTGCAGCCGAGCTCCACCGAAGTGAACGCAGTTGAGCTTCAATTTGACGCACAAACCATGGAGAGTGGTGGTGTTTTTTGGAAGAGAGCAGCCATGTTTCCCAGTTCTGTACAAACAATCTTTTGCTACCAATGAGGACTCCAGATAATAAATCTGCTGCCCTCTGCTGGTCAAGGTGCAAAACAGAGAATAGGCAGGTGACCCGGTGTCATTTCCTTGGTTATACTAGAAAGAATAAGAGTAAACGTGCACACAGAAGAATTTATTTTTTTCTGGGACTGAAAATCGCTTTTTTTTTTTTTTTTAGAAGTGATTGCTGTCATTTCTGCATAGACAGTTTTCGGTAAGCCCCATTTGGATGAAGTCCAACAAATCTTCTGCGTGTGAATTCACCCTAATCCCCATCATCAGTATAATACCCGGACACCCCAGTATTGTACAGAGCTGAATTTGATCACCATTGGGTTTTATTTATTGATCGGTTCCACAGAACCTTCGGGTTTTATGGTTGGTTGCAAAAAGGGGCAATACGGTTGCAACAAAAAAAAAAAAATCTAATAATTCACTGCTCCTGCCCCAAAACTAGAAAGCCCCCCAGTCTTGTGTTCTGAAATGAATTGTAAGCACAAATTTCCTCTAGATAAGTATAATAAACATCAACTGCTCAAACAAAACTTAAATAACACTTACGGTTAAAAAAAAAAAAGAAGTGTCATAAATTACTTAACAGAAAAGAAAAAAAAAAACCGCAAAAACCAAAATTACTAACTGCTCATAAAATACAAGAGAAAATACTCGTCATAATACAAGCCGATCAGTCTCATGAAGTGGTCGCGTGTTCCCCGAGACGCTAACATTCGGGCCAAGAAGAAAACTATGAATATGCGTTTTTCATTCAAGTCCTGCCATTACAGTATGTTTAAAGCAAATATATAGTTTTATTATTATTATTATCATATATATATAGATAAGGGTCAGTGTAGTTATGGGATATAGGTCGTACTGCACCGATACAACTACTTCTGAACCCCCTTCATATAAGATGCGACGTGTTTAATGTTCTGTCGGAGCCGTTGTCACCATTGAACTAATTAGAGCGTCCGGTCGGAGTGCGAGACAGACGCACAATCACACCTCTAACGGACAGGGGGGCGAAGGAGGGAGAGAAGTTTTATCCAATATGCAAATGGGCCAAAAGTTGCCAGTGGGTGGCCCCGATAACTGCGCAGTCTCCCCTCTGCATTCCCTGCGCCTCGCTGTCTGATGTCACTCATCGCAGCAGAAATCTTGTGCATGCGCAGCACTCTCTAGCCAGTGTCCAATCTTGCACAGTAGTCTCCACTCTCCATTTTTGCACATTTACAGTACACTATAGCCTATGTCCAATTTTTGCACACACACTGTAGTCTCCACCCTGTATCCATTTATGCGCATGCACAGCTCTCTCTGGCCAGTGTCCACTCTTGCGCAGTAGTCTCCAATCTCTCAATTTTTGCGCATTTACAGTACTCTCTAGCTTATGTCTAATTTTTACACATGTACTGTAGTCTCCACCCGGTATCCATTTATGCGCATGCACAGCACTCTCTAGCTTGTGTCCAATCTTGCACAGTAGTCTCCATCCTGTATCAATTTTTGCGCATGCACAGCATTCTCTAGCCTGTGTCCAATCTTGTGTATGCACAGTAGTCTCCATCCTGTATCAATTTTTGCGCATGCACAGCATTCTCTAGCCCGTGTTCAATCTTGTGTATGCGCAGTAGTCTCCACCCTGTATCCATTTTTGTGCATACGCAGCATTCTAGTCCGTGTCCAATCTTGCGAAGTAGTCTCCACACACTCTCCATTTTTGCGCCATTTACAGTACTCTATAGCCTGTGTCCAATTTTTGCACATGCACTGTAGTCTCTACCCTGTATCCATTTATGCGCATGCACAGTACTCTCTATCCTGTGCCCAATCTCGCTCAAGCGCAGTAGTCTCCACACTGTATCCATTTTTGCACATGCACAGTACACTCCAGCCTGTGTCCAATCTTGCGCGTAGACAGCGACGTCCAGTCGGTGTTCAATTTTGCGTATGCGTAGCGTTATTCTGCCTGGGTTAGTGATGCACCGCATACACATGATAGACATAGGCTGGAGAGTACTGCGCATGTGCTGTCCCACGATTTCTCAGTGCATTGAAACGGTCAATGAAGGCAGGGCAGAGACACATTTTGACATCACCCAATAGGCACCTAAAACTCATCCATACTGGATTCTCTCCCTACTTAGGCCTCGGTCCACATCAATAGAGGGATGTTTGCATGGCTGTTCCAAGACCCTATCCAGCGCAGTAATCAGCCCAACGGCGATGACAGGTTCACTTTACGGAAAAGGAAACCATCCTCGCCTTTATTATTTACCTTTCCAAAAATTGAAAAACTTAAAAAAAAACAATTCTTCATATTGAAACGCAGCGACTAGCTCTAAGAGCGGTATGAACCCGATGCAGGATGGGTCCCGTAGCAGCTTTGTGGTCATGTTATCATCCATATTAGGCAATTCAATGGGACAAATATGACTAGCAACGGTGGCCGTCAGGGCACGATAGGAGTTGTAGTTTAGTAACCGATGAGAGACCCCCAGGCTGGAGAACACTTTCACGTTTTTCAGTCTTGTGCGAAAATATAAGGTTTTCTTTGTCTTATTTCGCTTGTGCATTTGGTCAGTACTCGACACGTCTCGGCCCTTAGGAGGATCCCTTTCCTGCTCCTGTGTGGCCCTCAAATACCAACATGGACATTGATCAAGAGAAGGGTGAACGGTAAAATTTGTTTTGGTCTTGACTTCAAAAATGGATGAATATGGGTCGAACACGGCCAATAATAAAGGAGGAGTCTCCAAATGCGGAGAACACGCGCAAAAGCAAAGAGGTCTGGGTGAGCGAGCACTCGGACCTGCAGGTAAATGGCCTCCTCTGAAGATCGGGCTTGTCTACTACAGGTCCTTCTCCAAAAATTAGCATATTGTGATAAAGTTCATTATTTTCTGTAATGTACTGATAAACATTAGACTTTTATATATTTTAGATTCATTACACACAACTGAAGTAGTTCAAGCCTTTTCTTGTTTTAATATTGATGATATTGGCATACAGCTCATGAAAATCCAAAATTCCTATCTCAAAAAATTAGTATATCATGAAAAGGTTCTCTAAACGAGCTATTAACCTAATCATCTGAATCAACTAATTAACTCTAAACACCTGCAAAAGATTCCTGAGGCTTTTAAAAACTCCCAGCCTGGTTCATTACTCAAAACCGCAATCATGGGTACGACTGACGACCTGACTGCTGTCCAGAAGGCCATCATTGACACCCTCAAGCAAGAGGGTAAGACACAGAAAGAAATTTCTGAACGAATAGGCTGTTCCCAGAGTGCTGTATCAAGGCACCTCAGTGGGAAGTCTGTGGGAAGGAAAAAGTGTGGCAGAAAACGCTGCACAACGAGAATAGGTGACCGGACCCTGAGGAAGATTGTGGAGAAGGACCGATTCCAGACCTTGGGGGACCTGCGGAAGCCACCGTGTACAGGCGTGTGCAGGAAATGGGCTACAGGTGCCGCATTCCCCAGGTCAAGCCACTTTTGAACCAGAAACAGCGGCAGAAGCACCTGACCTGGGCTACAGAGAAGCACCACTGGACTGTTGCTCAGTGGTCCAAAGTACTTTTTTCGGATGAAAGCAAATTTTGCATGTCATTCGGAAATCAAGGTGCCAGAGTCTGGAGGAAGACTGGGGAGAGGGAAATGCCAAAATGCCTGAAGTCCAGTGTCAAGTACCCACAGTCAGTGATGGTCTGGGGTGCCATGTCAGCTGCTGGTGTTGGTCCACTGTATTTTATCAAGGGCAGGGTCAATGTAGCTAGCTATCAGGAGATTTTGGAGCACTTCATGCTTCCATCTGCTGAAAAGCTTTATGGAGATGAAGATTTCATTTTTCAGCACGACCTGGCACCTGCTCACAGTGCCAAAACCACTGGTAAATGGTTTACTGACCATGGTATTACTGTGCTCAATTGGCCTGCCAACTCTCCTGACCTGAACCCCATAGAGAATCTGTGGGATATTGGGAAGAGAAAGTTGAGAGACGCAAGACCCAACACTCTGGATGAGCTTAAGGCCGCTATCGAAGCATCCTGGGCCTCCATAACACCTCAGCAGTGCCACAGGCTGATTGCCTCCATGCCACGCCGCATTGAAGCAGTCATTTCTGCAAAAGGATTCCCCACCAAGTATTGAGTGCATAACTGAACTTAATTATTTGAAGGTTGACTTTTTTTGTATTGAAAACACTTTTCTTTTATTGGTCGGATGAAATATGCTAATTTTTTGAGATAGGAATTTTGGGTTTTCATGAGCTGTATGCCAAAATCATCAATATTAAAACAAGAAAAGGCTTGAACTACTTCAGTTGTGTGTAATGAATCTAAAATATAAGAAAGTCTAATGTTTATCAGTACATTACAGAAAATAATGAACTTTATCACAATATGCTAATTTTCTGAGAAGGACCTGTATAAGCAGTGGTACAGATTTGCAGAAAATCTATATAAATTTAAAGTAAATGTCCACCCCTGCTCATTAACTCCATAATATATCTTCTTGGGGGGGCTCAAATCCTCTCGTTTTCATGCAGCCAAACTTCTGGCAGTCTGCGGCCACCACTAGGGGGAGCTCTTACCGACTGATTTTATATATCTACCATTAAAATGTCTCCCCTGACCCGGTCTCACAGCGGCTGTGAATGGAGAGGTGGCTAAACGAAAGGAGGAAGGGAATTCTGGACCCTACAAAGATATTTACAGAAGGACATAAGGTGGTCATATACGACCAGACAGGACAATCATTAACGACCTGAATTTACTACTATGGTAACTGATTCGACCACTGCCGTTTTATTCATAACACTCCAGTCTTTTGGAGGACATGTTGCCTCGGGTATGGCCGGCGCCATTAATTGCCCCCAAATACTGACATCCTAGAAGAGAACACTGTCCAGTGCCATAGAACATCTACCGCCCTGTATAATACACTCATGATTACAGTGATGGATTTGTACCAGTTTCTTAAAGGAAACCTACGGTGGGGGGGGGGGGGGGGGGGGGGGGGGGGGGGGGAGGGGGGGTAGGGATGGATTTAGCTCTTCACAAATGACCCTCCTCTTCTGTGAGCCATCTCAGCCAATAAGCAGGGCCAAAGGAAGTCACGTGACCCTTACAGGTCTGACTCCTAATAGACAGGAGGAGTTTGGCTCCTAATGGGCGGGGCTAATTTTTGATTGGCACTTAGAGGGGTCAGAGGGCAATTGATCTCCCCCCAATCATCGGTGTAGAATTAGCTAGTTAGGTGTAATATGGTATAATATATTTATAGTCGATTCTATTGTGTAAAACTCTTAAAGGAGCCTTCCACTACAACTGGCAACATTCCTTTAATCCGATATTTGATTAAACCATTTCCGCCAACGAATCCAGACGCGACCCTCTAATAAACATTCAGGATGGGGTCCCTTCTATGATGCACCCTGAACTGGGACAGACTGCACACCAAAAAGCTACAAACATGCCCCTCCCCCCCATGCTTTGTGTAGGACCCCTTTAAGTTACCAGCAGACACTGACATTTCTCCTTTTATTTCCAATAAATCTACCGCAATTTACGTTTTACTTTTTTCTACCCACCATTACAGAACACCTACACTGTCCCCCTACAACGACATTCACGGTTCATCATCATATGTACCGCCATCATTTCAACAGTTTTCAACACTCTTTTGCTTTGTCACTGATCCCCAGCAATGAATAGAATGCCAGAGACAGTGAAAACTGACACACAGGCAGTGGAGAGAAGTGATAACTCTTTATTCCTTTGGTTAGTGATTGTCCCCCATGTTAGAGGCCCATATATACTGCAGAAGTAATAACAGGACACCGGGAGCTTATAGAGAGAGGTTATATTTAGGATTTATTTTTTTACATTTTTGGGAAAATCAATTAATTTAATTCCTAAATTTAGGAATGAAAGGGGAAACAAAAAAAAAAACAAAAACACCTTCTTGCTGTGCCCACATAATGTATTGCTTTATCCCCGATCCCTTTAAACGCAACACCTTGATTTTTATTAACCCATGTACCTTTGCAAAAGTTTGTGCGTACGTCTACAGTACCTTTCCAGCTGGGAGAATCTGAACAGGTGAAATGCAAGAATTTATTGCTATTATGTCACTGCCTGTTCCCAGGACCAATGGCAAATTCTGCCAGGCCGTCCCATTATAGACACAGTCACCTCCGCGGACATACAACCCCCCCCAAAAAAAAAAATGTCCGCCAGTGTGAAGGGAATCATCAGCTTCCTGATATTACATACATGCAATTTACCAATGACCTATTATAAAAGGTAAGTGTCCCTCTCGAGGTCAATTTCACTGGAAGCTGATAAACTTACCAAGATGTATGTTTCTGATGGTTTTGGGGTGGGGGGGGGGGGGGGGGGGGGGGGAATATACTTGAAGGAAATTCCTAAGAACATGCAAAGAACATACAAACTACTTGTAGGTGCCCATGGGTGGACTTGAATCCACACCCATAGCACTGCAGTAAAGTTCTAGCTACCGGTTTTGACTAATTTCACCATCATACCTTATGCTCCAGTTACATCGAGAGCTGTGATAGGTTCTGTCTGCACCTCCCCACTGCAGAAGCCTGTTGGGAGTTGTCGTTTTGCAGCACAAATCACTGCTCTACACTAAGGGGTCACCCAGAGGGATTATATATATATATATATATATATATATATATATATATATATCAGAATGGGTTACAAACAAAAAAAAACAACATTACTCACCTTGCTGATCCCCCACGATGCTTACCGGGTCTCCACTTCCTGCTCTTCACTCAACATACAGGAAATGCCTGCTCAGCTAATCACTGGCTGAGGCGGGTTACCACGGCAGGCACTGATTGGCTGAGCTGGCATTTTCTGTATGATGAGCCAAAAGCAGGAAGTGGAGACTTGGGTAGTCAATGCAGGAGATCAGAGAGGTGAGTAATGCTTCTTTTTTTTTTTCTTCTACCTTTTATTAAAAAATAGTAATCCTGCTATTCCTTTAAATTATGAAATATATTGCTTTGTTTCCCAGTGCTAAAATATATAAACAAAATAAAAATAAAAATGAAACAAAAAAAATAAAATAAAATAAAAATCACTGCAGAATTGCTCAGTTGGGATGTGAGGTTCTACGATTCTGATGTCTAGGAAATCCAGTGCAAAGCTGAGGTAACAGAGTAACTGTGCGCTAGGGGCGGGACAGAGGGCGGAGTCACGTACAAGACATAGCTAAATAAATACTGGGCTACAGTCAGGAACTGGCTAATAATACGGCGTAGACTAAGGCTTTGTATACTTGCATATCTGTAGATTAGGCAAATATCAAAACGTGTGACCGTCCAGTCCGGTGATGTGAGGAGAAGGGTCGTTTTTCGAAAAAGAGAGTCTTTTCTCGCCCCCTGGTGCGCTGCCGAGGACTAGCGGTTTATGACTAAATAATCTTCAATGCCTAAAAACACATGCAAACTGTATTGTTCTATCTACAGAACACTCAGGCTTTCTACTGCAACACGTCTCACAAATACAACATGTCATAACTAGAATAAAACCTGACCGTGAGCGGCCCCTGGCGCCCGCCGTCATCGCCAGATGTCGGGTACTTAGTAGCGGTGCGGGTGTATTTGTGATTGTCTGGTTGCCCAGTACATTTGTGGTAGTGTAGAGGTCTCCCTATAGCGATTTTTACGCCCTCCAAAAAAACAAAAAAACAATGAAATAACAGACACGAAGGTGTTTTTGTGCTTTTACACAAACTGGTGGCTATTACACAACTTATTATAATACCGATAGTTTTTCCACATGAAAAAAACTAGTATAGCAGCCTTGAAATTCGTTGCAAGTTAAAAACCACAAAAAAAAAATAAAAAATTGCAGTTTTCCTATGACAACCATCACAAAAAACTAAACAAAAAAAATAAAAAAAAATAATAAACTGTTCTCAATGCTGTTATCGTTTAGACATAATTCTAGCTTTTGGAAGACAGTTTTTTTTTTTAATGAAAGGATTCTGGGAGAAATTAGAAAAAATAAAATAAAAAATTGCATTAAAAAAAATTTGAAACGTCTAGTGTAATAAAATGACTTAGATGAAAACAAAGTTACGACGATGGTTAAGGTGGAGGAACCTGTGACGGCACGAGCGTCTAGATAAATGGTGGAGGAGACGCGGTGCCTGCGGTGGTGTGTGGGAAAAACCAAAGAGGTTACAGAAAAAGCAGCTTTTTAAAAAAAACAAAAAAAAACAAACCCAAACACTAAAGATTAGTTAAAGTGACCGTTGCACTTTTGTGTTTAGTCGTTTTGTTCATGTAGACAAACTTGGTGCCGTCGGCCGGTTGTTCCAGCACCGATGTAAGACTTGAGCAGTTTGCATACAAGGTTTTACTCCGGACCTGCAAGACAGCCAAGAGTTAGAGTATTCACTGACAGCAAGCAGTGATCTTGAAAAACGGTGAGGAGCTGAAACAAAACCTATGCGAAAATTGCAGAACTTTATTTACTACGCAGTGATTAAGCTTTATTTCTGTAAGACTGGAAATCCCCTTTTAAGGGTCCATTCACACGTCCGTAATTTGGGTCCGCATTCGTTCCGCAATTTGCGGACCCATTCACTTTCAATGGGGCTGGAACGGATGCAAATCCACATTTCCTGGATCCGCATCTGCATTTTCGGGATCCGCAATTTCGTTCCTGGAAAAAATAGAACATGTCCTATTCTTGTCCGCAATTGCGGACCAGAAAAGGCATTTTCTATTATAGTGTCTGTGATGTGCGGATCCACAAATTGCGGATCGCACATTGCAGGTGTCCGTGTTTTGCGGATCCGCAAAACACTTACGGACGTGTGAATGGACCCTAAGTGACATCACCAATCTCTGATGTCACCATCTCTAGTGTGAGCTATACGAGGTCACGGCCTACGTCCACCTTTGCGGTCAAATGTGTTTTTATGGTGTCCGTTGCTTTGAAATGAAAAAAAAATAAAAAATTTAAATGGAGCAACTTTGCAATTGGTCTTAATAAAGAATTTCTAGTCGTTTTCTGTGTACAGCTCCTATACAGACTTATGCGTCTCCACGGTAACAGACACCAAACCTTGTGTAGTCTGACCCTGTCGCCATAGGTTTGGTAGGTCAGCAAGAAGTGTAAGACAGACAGAAGGGAGTAGGACTACAGGATCAGACTACACAGGGTTTGTTTGTAGTCTGTTACCATGGAGACACTATACAGCTGTAGCAACAAGACTGAGATTGTCACACAATACACAAAATGATATTGAGATTTGGGTTGTTCACTAACTGTCCAGCAGAGGTCATCCTTGCATCATTTCTGATCAGCACAACGGCTGCAGTTGGTACTTACACGGACAGGTCAGCAGGTTTACCAGTGGGGGGGTACGTAGCTGTAAGCTGGGGTCCCTTGGGCTCTGTAGGTTGGCACAGAGACGGGGTGTGCTCCTATGGCGGTGTGCTGAGGTGTGGTCAGCAATGTACCTGATGGAAGAAAATCCATACAGATAATAGCGGTTATCTGCACATGGTCTGCAGCACAATTCTACATTGTTGTGGCTCTAGGGAGTCGATAAAGTTATTTGAAACCATAAATGAAGCCTGCAGCATGCTGAGAGTTGTAGTTTTGGAACATCTGGATGGGTATTATATGTAGCTTACCTGCTGACATGGCCATGGTAGTCCCAGCGACCATTCCCATAGTGACTCCATTGCTTCGCGGTGCAGCTACCTGGGAGGGGTAGATTGCAGAAGGAATGCTGTTTGGTTGGACCACAGTGGTGTGGTGGATGACGTGGGGTTGTGCCGCATACACAGGCTGGGTGTAGTACGCACCCTGGGGAACACGGAAGTGACATACATCAGAGATACGTGAATGCATACAGAACCATGTAAACCAGACTGCCACTAGCAGGGTGTCAGCAGAGGGCACCAAGCTTTCCCAGACTTCTGAATGGTGTGGCAATTGACTGGGAGCTAGACAGTCTAGACTTCAGGCTGATACACTGTAGCAAAACTTCTGGACAGGAGACAAACATTAATCTGTACAGCTCATGGAGCAATGGATAAAACTGTAACAAACCCTCAGCTGTATGTGCAGTAGAAGGCTACAGGACAGAAGTCCCCCCCCCCCCCCCACCCCATAAAGCTTAATGGGAAGAGACAGCACAAGATCCCCTGCAGGCTGCACACAGACTCGCAGCATAGTCACTGTGTGCTGTGCTTCTGATAGACTGTAGGTGGTGCTCAATCCCTCACCATAGAGTACGCCTATAGAATGGAGCCACATATCTATAGCATTATCTCCCCCTCTCTCTCCAAACCCCCCCCCCCCCCCAGCCTTCTCCAATATCAGGGAGACAGACAGACAGAGCGACAGGGAGACAGACAGACAGAGCGACAGGGAGACAGACAGACAGACAGACAGAGCGACAGGGAGACAGACAGACAGACAGACAGAGCGATAGGGAGACAGACAGACCGATAGGGAGACAGACAGACAGACAGACAGATCGATAGGGAGACAGACAGACAGATCGATAGGGAGACAGACAGACAGACCGATAGGGAGACAGACAGACAGACCGATAGGGAGACAGACAGACAGACCGATAGGGAGACAGACAGACAGACCGATAGGGAGACAGACAGACAGACCGATAGGGAGACAGACAGACAGACCGATAGGGAGACAGACAGACAGACAGATCGATCGATAGGGAGACAGACAGACAGACAGATCGATCGATAGGGAGACAGACAGACAGATCGATAGGGAGACAGACAGATCGATAGGGAGACAGACAGATCGATAGGGAGACAGACAGATCGATAGGGAGACAGACAGATCGATAGGGAGACAGACAGATCGATAGGGAGACAGACAGATCGATAGGGAGACAGACAGATCGATAGGGAGACAGACAGATCGATAGGGAGACAGACAGATCGATAGGGAGACAGACAGATCGATAGGGAGACAGACAGATCGATAGGGAGACAGACAGACAGATCGATAGGGAGACAGACAGACAGATCGATAGGGAGACAGACAGACAGATCGGGAGACAGACAGATCGATAGGGAGACAGACAGATCGATAGGGAGACAGACAGATCGATAGGGAGACAGACAGATCGATAGGGAGACAGACAGATCGATAGGGAGACAGACAGACAGATCGATAGGGAGACAGACAGACAGATCGATAGGGAGACAGACAGACAGATCGATAGGGAGACAGACAGACAGATCGATAGGGAGACAGACAGACAGACAGAACGATAGGGAGACAGACAGACAGATCGATAGGGAGACATAATTTCCCAAGCCCCTTGCATGTAAAGCTGTGGTGGTTTTACCTGGGCATATAAATTCTGCTGAGGGTAGGCACTTCTGATGGGGTACATTGCTGTCTGGTAGGGGTTTGGAGATGGAGAGTATGGTGGTGGGGCACTATTACTCTGGGCAGGTGGCACTTTGTATGGGGTTCCGGCGGTGTACCCTAAGAAAGGAGAAAGGAGAAAGTTAACAAACAGGAGATTTTATTTTCCATTGTAAATAGACTCTACCCCTGTATAGCCATGATAAAAAAAACTGTTCACCTGCAGCCACCACTAGAGGGAGCTCACTGGAGACAGAATTATACAGCCCCCACTAGGGGGGAGCTCACTGGAGACAGAATTATACAGCCACCACTAGGGGGGAGCTCACTGGAGACAGAATTATACAGCCACCACTAGGGGGGAGCTCACTGGAGACAGAATTATACAGCCACCACTAGAGGGAGCCCACTGGAGACAGAATTATACAGCCACCACTAGGGGGAGCCCACTGGAGACAGAATTCTACAGCCACCACTAGGGGGAAGCTCACTTGAGACAGAATTATACAGCCACCACTAGGGGGGAGCTCACTTGAGACAGAATTATACAGCCACCACTAGGGGGGAGCTCACTGGAGACCGAATTATACAGCCACCACTAGGGGGAGCTCACTGGAGACAGAATTATACAGCCACCACTAGGGGGAGCGCACTGGAGACAGAATTATACAGCCACCACTAGGGAGGAGGGGCACTGGAGACAGAATTATACAGCCACCACTGGGGGGGGGGGGGGGGCGCAGCGCACTGGAGACAGAATTATACAGCCACCACTAGGGAGGAGGGGGGGGGGGGGGGCACCACTAGAAGGAGCTCACTTGAGACAGAATTCTTCAGCCACCACTAGGGGAAGCCCACTGGAGACAGAATTCTACAGCCACCACTAGGGGAAGCCCACTGGAGACAGAATTCTACAGCCACCACTAGGGGAAGCCCACTGGAGACAGAATTCTACAGCCACCACTAGGGGAAGCCCACTGGAGACAGAATTCTACAGCCACCACTAGGGGAAGCCCACTGGAGACAGAATTCTACAGCCACCACTAGGGGGAGCCCACTGGAGACAGAATTCTACAGCCACCACTAGGGGGAGCCCACTGGAGACAGAATTCTACAGCCACCACTAGGGGGAGCCCACTGGAGACAGAATTCTACAGCCACCACTAGGGGGAGCCCACTGGAGACAGAATTATACAGCCACCACTAGGGGGAGCCCACTGGAGACAGAATTATACAGCCACCACTAGGGGGAGCCCACTGGAGACAGAATTATACAGCCACCACTAGGGGGAGTTCACTGGAGACCGAATTATACAGCCACCACTAGGGAGGGGGAAGGGGGAGTTCACTGGAGACCGAATTATACAGCCACCACTAGGGAGGGGGGCACTGGAGACAAAATTATACAGCCACCACTAGGGGGCCCACGGGAGACAAAAATTATACAACTACCACTAGGGGGAGCCCACTGGAGACAGAATTATACAGCCACCACTGGAGGGGGGGCCCCACTGGAGACAAAATTATACAGCGACTACAAGGGAAGCTCACGGGAGA
Source organism: Bufo bufo (assembly GCF_905171765.1). Taxonomy (NCBI): domain Eukaryota; kingdom Metazoa; phylum Chordata; class Amphibia; order Anura; family Bufonidae; genus Bufo; species Bufo bufo. The sequence goes on from NC_053391.1 coordinate 686,147,696, forward strand.
CAGAATTATACAGCCACCACTAGGGGAAGCTCACTTGAGACAGAATTATACAGCCACCCCTAGGGGGAGCTCACTTGAGACAGAATTATACAGCCACCCCTAGGGGGAGCCCACAGGAGAAAGAATTATACAGCCACCCCTAGGGGGAGCCCACTGGAGACCAAATTATACAGCCACCACTAGGGGAAGCCCACTGGAGACAGAATTATACAGCCACCACTAGGGGAAGCCCACTGGAGACAGAATTATACAGCCACCACTAGGGGAAGCCCACTGGAGACAGAATTATACAGCCACCACTAGGGGAAGCCCACTGGAGACAGAATTATACAGCCACCACTAGGGGGAGCCCACTGGAGACAGAATTATACAGCCACCACTAGGGAGGGGGAAGGGGGGGGGGCACTGGAGACAGAATTATACAGCCACCACCAAGGGGGGCCCACTGGAGACAGAATTATACAGCCACCCCTAGGGGGAGCCCACTGGAGACCAAATTATACAGCCACCACTAGGGGGAGCCCACTGGAGACAGAATTATACAGCCACCACTAGGGGGAGCCCACTGGAGACAGAATTATACAGCCACCACTAGGGGGAGCCCACTGGAGACAGAATTATACAGCCACCACTAGGGGGAGCCCACTGGAGACAGAATTATACAGCCACCACTAGGAGGAGCCCACTGGAGACAGAATTATACAGCCACCACTAGGGGGAGCCCACTGGAGACAGAATTATACAGCCACCACTAGGAGGAGCCCACTGGAGACAGAATTATACAGCCACCACTAGGGGGAGTTCACTGGAGACCGAATTATACAGCCACCACTAGGGAGGGGGAAGGGGGAGTTCACTGGAGACCGAATTATACAGCCACCACTAGGGAGGGGGAAGGGGGGGGGGCACTGGAGACAAAATTATACAGCCACCACTAGGGGGCCCACGGGAGACAAAAATTATACAACTACCACTAGGGGGAGCCCACTGGAGACAGAATTATACAGCCACCACTAGGGGGAGTTCACTGGAGACCGAATTATACAGCCACCACTAGGGAGGGGGAAGGGGGAGTTCACTGGAGACCGAATTATACAGCCACCACTAGGGAGGGGGAAGGGGGGGGGGCACTGGAGACAAAATTATACAGCCACCACTAGGGGGCCCACGGGAGACAAAAATTATACAACTACCACTAGGGGGAGCCCACTGGAGACAGAATTATACAGCCACCACTGGAGGGGGGGCCCCACTGGAGACAAAATTATACAGCGACTACAAGGGAAGCTCACGGGAGACAGAATTATACAGCCACCACTAGGGGAAGCTCACTTGAGACAGAATTATACAGCCACCCCTAGGGGGAGCTCACTTGAGACAGAATTATACAGCCACCCCTAGGGGGAGCCCACAGGAGAAAGAATTATACAGCCACCCCTAGGGGGAGCCCACTGGAGACCAAATTATACAGCCACCACTAGGGGAAGCCCACTGGAGACAGAATTATACAGCCACCACTAGGGGAAGCCCACTGGAGACAGAATTATACAGCCACCACTAGGGGAAGCCCACTGGAGACAGAATTATACAGCCACCACTAGGGGAAGCCCACTGGAGACAGAATTATACAGCCACCACTAGGGGGAGCCCACTGGAGACAGAATTATACAGCCACCACTAGGGAGGGGGGGGGGGGGGGGGCACTGGAGACAGAATTATACAGCCACCACCAAGGGGGGCCCACTGGAGACAGAATTATACAGCCACCCCTAGGGGGAGCCCACTGGAGACCAAATTATACAGCCACCACTAGGGGGAGCCCACTGGAGACAGAATTATACAGCCACCACTAGGGGGAGCCCACTGGAGACAGAATTATACAGCCACCACTAGGGGGAGCCCACTGGAGACAGAATTATACAGCCACCACTAGGGGGAGCCCACTGGAGACAGAATTATACAGCCACCACTAGGAGGAGCCCACTGGAGACAGAATTATACAGCCACCACTAGGGGGAGCCCACTGGAGACAGAATTATACAGCCACCACTAGGAGGAGCCCACTGGAGACAGAATTATACAGCCACCACTAGGGGGAGCCCACTGGAGACAGAATTATACAGCCACCACTAGGGGGAGCCCACTGGAGACAGAATTATACAGCCACCACTAGGAGGAGCCCACTGGAGACAGAATTATACAGCCACCACTAGGGGGAGCCCACTGGAGACAGAATTATACAGCCACCACTAGGAGGAGCCCACTGGAGACAGAATTATACAGCCACCACTAGGGGGAGCCCACTGGAGACAGAATTATACAGCCACCACTAGGAAGGGGAGGCGGGGCACTGGAGACAGAATTATACAGCCACCACTAGGGAGGGGAGGCGGGGCACTGGAGACAGAATTATACAGCTACCACTAGGGGGAGCTCACTGGAGACAGAATTATACAGCCACCACTAGGGGGAGCTCACTGGAGACAGAATTATACAGCCACCACTAGGGGGGAGCTCACTGGAGACAGAATTATACAACCACCACTAGGGGGAGCCCACTGGAGACAGAATTATACAGCCACCACTAGGGGGAGCTCACTGGAGACAGAATTATACAGCCACCACTAGGGGGAGCCCACTGGAGACAGAATTATACAGCCACCACTAGGGGGAGCCCACTGGAGACAGAATTATACAGCCACCACTAGGGGGAGCTCACTGGAGACAGATTTGTCATTGAGCACAATAACAGCTATACAAATCCATATGCAGTGAGAAGAGGGGTGGGAGTCAGTATTACCGCCATATACAGTCTTATCTAGAAGACGGCGCTCATATGTAGCTGTTGGCTGAACACTACTACTTGCTGATGGCCGCTTTATCACCCCTTCCATACTGTGGGCTCACAGGACGCATAACATGTTCAGCTAGCGATACACCCGCTGTAACGACCAGGCACACCTAAGTCACTCCCTCTCTCCTACTGTTATGCATGATTGTGTCAGTCTATACTGCAATTCTGGCATTCTATTCACAGAGCAGGATGCCCAGACAAGGTGGTGCTGCGTATAATAGTTATGGTTGTTGGCAGAAACCCAGAGAGCTCCGTCGTCAGCACTTCTCTATGTAATGGTGTGGAAAACAAGATAAAAAAATAAAAATGAAAGAAAGTCTTGTATTTACTGAATGCGGCAGAAGAAGCTTGATAAGTCCTGTTCTCGGTCCCAGAATCGACAGGAAGATGGAACGTGCCCTCGTTGGCACAGGACGAAGAAGGAGTCTGCGGCCACGCTTGTTTCATCAGGAGGGTCGCTTAAAACCAAAATACAAAAAAAAAAAAAACTGTTTTGACATCGGGCACACACAATGGGCAGGGCATTACCGCCAATAAGCAAAGCATGAGCAGAGCGGGCGGCCAGAAAAACAGGACGAGGGGCTGTGATACGGGTGGCCAGGCACACGGGGCGAGGGGCTGCCATCTGGGCGGCCAGGCACACGGGGCGAGGGGCTGCCATCTGGGCGGCCAGGCACACGGGGCGAGGGGCTGCCATCTGGGCGGCCAGGCACACGGGGCGAAGGGCTGCAATCCGGGTGGCCAGGGGCAAGGGGCTGCGATCCATGCAGCCAGGCACACGGGGCGAGGGGCTGCGATCCGGGCTGCCAGGCACACGGGGCGAGGGGCTGCGATCCGGGCGGCCAGGCACACGGGGCAAGGGACTGCGATCCGGGCGGCCAGGCACACGGGGCAAGGGACTGCGATCCGGGCGGCCAGGCACACGGGGCAAGGGACTGCGATCCGGGCGGCCAGGCACACGGGGCAAGGGACTGCGATCCGGGCGGCCAGGCACACGGGGCAAGGGACTGCGATCCGGGCGGCCAGGCACACGGGGCAAGGGACTGCGATCCGGGCGGCCAGGCACACGGGGCAAGGGACTGCGATCCGGGCGGCCAGGCACACGGGGCAAGGGACTGCGATCCGGGCGGCCAGGCACACGGGGCAAGGGACTGCGATCCGGGCGGCCAGGCACACGGGGCAAGGGACTGCGATCCGGGCGGCCAGGCACACGGGGCAAGGGACTGCGATCCGGGCGGCCAGGCACACGGGGCAAGGGACTGCGATCCGGGCGGCCAGGCACACGGGGCAAGGGACTGCGATCCGGGCGGCCAGGCACACGGGGCAAGGGACTGCGATCCGGGCGGCCAGGCACACGGGGCAAGGGACTGCGATCCGGGCGGCCAGGCACACGGGGCAAGGGACTGCGATCCGGGCGGCCAGGCACACGGGGCAAGGGACTGCGATCCGGGCGGCCAGGCACACGGGGCAAGGGACTGCGATCCGGGCGGCCAGGCACACGGGGCAGGGGACTGCGATCCGCGCGGCCAGGCACACGGGGCAAGGGACTGCGATCCGGGCGGCCAGGCACACGGGGCAAGGGACTGCGATCCGGGCGGCCAGGCACACGGGGCAAGGGACTGCGATCCGGGCGGCCAGGCACACGGGGCAAGGTGCTGCGATCCGGGCGGCCAGGCACACAGGGCTGCGATCTGGGCGGCCAGGCACACGGGGCGAGGGGCTGCGATCCGGGCGGCCAGGAACACGGGGAAAGGAGCAGCAAACTGGGCACCTGCGCAAACACCCGCCATCCAACTTAGCGGGTTTTGGATGAGCGCAGATCATGACTGCCAGGGAGCTCGCTGCCATCCAGAATTGGCATCACTCGGGCAATGACAGCTTGGTGAGGGCTCACATTGCCGCTGCTGGCAGATACACACAGCCTGTCATTTTTGAATGACGGACAAATGGATTCCTAAAAAATGCAATTCAAGCGCGGCTTCATCAGTGTGGCCCCCGAGCCGTCAATCACACGCGGTCACCAGACGCCGCGTCGCTTTATCTTATAGACGCTCTGAACAGCATGATGTAAATAAAAAAAACACGGAAAGGCAGAAAGTAAACTATTCTTATATGTTCTACGATTGTGTTACAGTACGGTTTCTACACCGTAGCAGCCATAGGATGCTTTTTTCCATATCAGAAATACAGGTGTCAGATTCCTCTCGTCACATTCCTTCCCACTGGAGGGAAAACAGGTTGAAAATGGAATTGGCACTTCCCCTGCGCGCCCCGTGCCTGGCCCTGCGCGCCCCGTGCCTGGCCCTGCCCCTGCGTGCCCCGTGCCTGCCCCTGCGCGCCCCGTGCCTGGCCCTAAACTATGGTAAGAGGGTTGTTTCCATTAAATTATGTAATCGCAAGTGACGGTGCGGGCTAAGGAGCCATCACTCGTGAAGGGCAGCTGTAGTATGCCTCAATACAACCCTGGTCATTTAACCTCTTAGATGCTGTACACCATGCTGACCACTTAGTCAAAGCTCTGTCTCCCCCCCGTTAGACCCCTCTGTGATGCTACTGCATTGTGCCCCGTGGTTGCTATGGCAGTTGGGGGTTGGGGACAGGTCTGCCATCAGACTACACCCAGTAGAGTCTAGCAGGATGCCCGCCAGCATTCCGATGACAGGTATAATACGCGGTCACCCAGTAGTGCTGCAGCGTATTTGATGAATCCTACATTCTGCATATGTCCAGTGGTTTTGTTCTAGATCCGACAGGAACTAATAAAGGAAGTGGGAAACGAGCGACTTCCTATTGGCTCGGCCTTTATGACATGTGATGACCGATACCGTAGAGGGGGAGGGGATAAAGGACAATGGCTCCACATCTATAAAGTATTACATCAGCCCAAGGGTCATCATATCAACCCCCTTTGTGCTTTAAGTCTTTATCATTTTCAAGATCTCTGCTTGCAATCCGTGAAAGGAACAACTTTAATTTACACCCAGAGCCTGAACATCATTCCTGATCATACCAAATTACTGCTGATGTGTTCCCAAAACCGGATCCAAGTATAACAAACCCCCAGCTGTGAGAAGTATTACGACAAGACAAACATTCAGCCCCAAGATAAAAATAAACATATTCCCATGTCAGATAACCAGCAGAATAGTGAGTGCAGCTCTGGAGTATAATACAGGATGTAACTCAGGATCAGTACAGGATAAGTAATGTATGTACACAGTGACTGCACCAGCAGAATAGTGAGTGCAGCTCTGGAGTATAATACAGGATCAGTACAGGATAAGTAATGTATGTACACAGTGACTGCACCAGCAGAATAGTGAGTGCAGCTCTGGAGTATAATACAGGATGTAACTCAGGATCAGTACAGGATAAGTAATGTATGTACACAGTGACTGCACCAGCAGAATAGTGAGTGCAGCTCTGGAGTATAATACAGGATCAGTACAGGATAAGTAATGTATGTATACAGTGACTGCACCAGCAGAATAGTGAGTGCAGCTCTGGAGTATAATACAGGATGTAACTCAGGATCAGTACAGGATAAGTAATGTATGTACACAGTGACTCCACCAGCAGAATAGTGAGTGCAGCTCTGGAGTATAATACAGGATCAGTACAGGATAAGTAATGTATGTACAGAGTGACTGCACCAGCAGAATAGTGAGTGCAGCTCTGGAGTATAGTACAGGATAAGTAATGTATGAGGACATAGAATAGTGAGCCCACACAACGCATTACAAGAGGAATTATAACTCATGGATAAAAGAATGAAGCCGTCAGTACGGTATGGATTTCTGTGGAGGGTTTTTAGAAGAGGAGGCATAAAGACGTAACCACTGACACACAATCCTGCGGCAGGCAGGGAGCCGGTTCTATTTTCCGCTTCATGTGACTGTCCCACTTAAAATGCTGAGATGTGGAGCGGCTGCAGCCCGACAGCGTCACGCGGTTTATTGTGGTTTGCAGATTAGCTAACAATGCCTGGATTTCAGCATCTTGCTGTAGCTGAACGGCATGGGGGGAGGGGAGCCCTGACTGCACCTCCGCACAGATGCCGCATAACGGCAAGGCTGCCTTTTAATTCTAAAAAGTGCCCTCATGTGGAAATGGTTTTCATGAAATATTTAATTTCAGAATGTAAAGTTCTGGCACACATGACTTATCTGCAGCACGGTGACGCGGGCGAGCACACAGAAGTCTAATTATAGTCTCAGAGAGAGAACATGCGGCTGTGTCCTCGTGTGCGAGCGTCACTTAACCACTTCAGCCCCCAGAGCTTAAACACCCTGAAAGACCAGGCCACTTTTTACACTTCTGACCTACACTACTTTCACCGTTTATTGCTCGGTCATGCAACTTACCACCCAAATGAATTTTACCTCCTTTTCTTCTCACTAATAGAGCTTTCATTTGGTGGTATTTCATTGCTGCTGACATTTTTACTTTTTTTGTTATTAATCGAAATTTAACGATTTTTTTGCAAAAAAATGACATTTTTCACTTTCAGTTGTAAAATTTTGCAAAAAAAACGAGATCCATATAGAAATTTTGCTCTAAATTTATTGTTCTACATGTCTTTGATAAAAAAAAAAATGTTTGGGTAAAAAAAAAATGGTTTGGGTAAAAGTTATAGCGTTTACAAACTATGGTACAAAAATGTGAATTTCCGCTTTTTGAAGCAGCTCTGACTTTCTGAGCACCTGTCATGTTTCCTGAGGTTCTACAATGCCCAGACAGTACAAACACCCCACAAATGACCCCATTTCGGAAAGTACACACCCTAAGGTATTCGCTGATGGGCATAGTGAGTTCATAGAACTTTTTATTTTTTGTCACAAGTTAGCGGAAAATGATGATTTTTTTTTTTTTTCTTACAAAGTCTCATATTCCACTAACTTGTGACAAAAAATAAAAACTTCTATGAACTCACTTTGCCCATCACGAAATAACTTGGGGTCTCTTCTTTCCAAAATGGGGTCACTTGTGGGGTAGTTATACTGCCCTGGTATTCTAGGGGCCCAAATGTGTGGTAAGGAGTTTGAAATCAAATTCTGTAAAAAATGACCAGTGAAATCCGAAAGGTGCTCTTTGGAATATGGGCCCCTTTGCCCACCTAGGCTGCAAAAAAGTGTCACACATCTGGTATCTCTGTATTCAGGAGAAGTTGAGGAATGTGTTTTGGGGTGTCTTTACATATACCCATGCTGGGTGAGATAAAGATCTTGGTCAAATGCCAACTTTGTATAAAAAAATGGGAAAAGTTGTCTTTTGCCAAGATATTTCTCTCACCCAGCATGGGTATATGTAAAATGACACCCCAAAACACATTCCCCAACTTCTCCTGAATACAAAGATACCAGATGTGTGACACTTTTTTGCAGCCTAGGTGGGCAAAGGGGCCCATATTCCAAAGAGCACCTTTCGGATTTCACAGGTCATTTTTTACAGAATTTGATTTCAAACTCCTTACCACACATTTGAGCCCCTAGAATGCCAGGGCAGTATAACTACCCCACAAGTGACCCCATTTTGGAAAGAAGAGACCCCAAGGTATTCGCTGATGGGCATAGTGAGTTCATAGAAGTTTTTATTTTTTGTCACAAGTTAGTGGAATATGAGACTTTGTATGAAAAATAAAAAAATAAAAAAAATAAAAAAAAAATCATCATTTTCCACTAACTTGTGACAAAAAATAAAAAATTCTAGGAACTTGCCATGCCCCTCACGGAATACCTTGGGGTGTCTTCTTTCCAAAATGGGGTCACTTGTGGGGTAGTTATACTGCCCTGGCATTTTCCAGGGGCCCTAATGTGTGGTAAGTAGGTAAATGACCTGTAAAAATCCTAAAGGTGCTCTTTGGAATGTGGGCCCCTTTGCCCACCTAGGCTGCAAAAAAGTGTCACACATGTGGTATCGCCGTATTCAGGAGAAGTTGGGGAATGTGTTTTGGGGTGTCATTTTACATATACCCATGCTGGGTGAGAGAAATATCTTGGCAAAAGACAACTTTTCCCATTTTTTTATACAAAGTTGGCATATGACCAAGATATTTCTCTCACCCAGCATGGGTATATGTAAAATGACACCCCAAAACACATTCCCCAACTTCTCCTGAGTACAGCGATACAAGATGTGTGACACTTTTTTGCAGCCTAGATGCGCAAAGGGGCCCAAATTCCTTTTAGGAGGGCATTTTTAGACATTTGGATACCAGACTTCTTCTCACGCTTTGGGGCCCCTAGAATGCCAGGGCAGTATAAATACCCCACATGTGACCCCATTTTGGAAAGAAGACACCCCAAGGTATTCAATGAGGGGCATGGCGAGTTCATAGAAATTTTTTTTTTTTGGCACAAGTTAGCGGAAATTGATATTTTTTATTTTTTTCTCACGAAGTCTCCCGTTCCGCTAACTTGGGGCAAAAATTTCAATCTTTCATGGACTCAATATGCCCCTCACGGAATACCTGGGGGCGTCTTCTTTCCGAAATGGGGTCACATGTGGGGTATTTATACTGCCCTGGCATTCTAGGGGCCCTAAAGCGTGAGAAGAAGTCTGGAATATAAATGTCTAAAAAATTTTACGCATTTGGATTCCGTGAGGGGTATAGTGAGTTCATGTGAGATTTTATTTTTTGACACAAGTTAGTGGAATATGAGACTTTGTAAGAAAAAAAAAAAATAATTCCGCTAACTTGGGCCAAAAAAATGTCTGAATGGAGCCTTACAGAGGGTGATCAATGAAGGGGGGGTGATCAATGACAGGGGGGGTGATCAATGACAGGGGGGGTGATCAATGACAGGGGGGGTGATCAATGACAGGGGGGGTGATCAATGACAGGGGGGGTGATCAATGACAGGGGGGGGTGATCAATGACAGGGGGGGGTGATCAATGACAGGGGGGTGATCAATGACAGGGGGGTGATCAATGACAGGGGGGTGATCAATGACAGGGGGGTGATCAATGACAGGGGGGTGATCAATGACAGGGGGGTGATCAATGACAGGGGGGTGATCAGAGAGTCTATATGGGGTGATCACCACAGTCATTGATCACGCCCCTGTAAGGCTCCATTCAGATGTCCGTATGTGTTTTGCGGATCCGATCCATGTATCCGTGGATCCGTAAAAATCATACGGACATCTGAATGCAGCATGACAGGGGGAAGTGATCAATGACAGGGGGGTGATCAGGGAGTCTATATGGGGTGATAACCAGTCATTGATCACGCCCCTGTAAGGCTTCATTCAGACGTCCGTATGCGTTTTGCGGATCCGATCCATCTATCAGTGGATCCGTAAAAATCATGCGGACATCTGAATGGAGCTTTACAGGGGGTTGATCAATGACAGGGGGGTGATCAGGGAGTCTATATGGGGTGATAACCAGTCATTGATCATGCCCCTGTAAGGCTTCATTCAGACGTCCGTATGCGTTTTGCGGTTCCGATCCATCTATCAGTGGATCCGTAAAAATCATGCGGACATCTGAATGGAGCTTTACAGGGGGTTGATCAATGACAGGGGGGTAATCAATGACAGGGGGGTAATCAATGACAGGGGGGTAATCAATGACAGGGGGGTAATCAATGACAGGGGGGTAATCAATGACAGGGGGGTGATCAGGGAGTCTATATGGGGTGATCACCACAGTCATTGATCATGCCCCTGTAAGGCTTTATTCAGACGTCCGTATGCGTTTTGCGGATCCGATCCATCTATCAGTGGATCTGTAAAAATCATGCGGACATCTGAATGGAGCTTTACAGGGGTGTGATCAATGACAGGGGGGTAATCAATGACAGGGAGGTGATCAGGGAGTCTATATGGGGTGATCAGGTGTGATCAGGGGCTAATAAGGGGTTAATAAGTGACGGGGGGGGGTGTAGTGTAGTGTAGTGTAGTGGTGCTTGGTGGGACTTTACTGAGCTACCTGTGTCCTCTGGTGGTCGATCCAAACAAAGGGGACCACCAGAGGACCAGGTAGCAGGTATATTAGACGCTGTTATCATTAAAAAAAAACACATCTCCAGCCTGCAAGCGAACGATCGCCGCTGGCAGGCTGGAGATCAACTCTCTTACCTTCCGTTCCTGTGAGCGCGCGCGCGCCTGTGTGCGCGCGTTCACAGGAAATCCCGGCTCACGCGAGATGACGCGTATATGCGTCGCTGAGCGCAGGGCTGCCACCTCCGGAACGCGAATCTGCGTACAGCGGTCCGGAGGTGGTTAAAGGGCAACCCCCACCCAGCATCTAAATACAATATGGCTATATATATATCTGTGGCAAACCTAGCCACTTATCGAATGTCTTTCTTGTCTGTACCTCTTCACCTCCCCCCTTTTCCTGTCCCATTGTTTCCCCAGCAGGGTGTTGTCTCAGGGACACTGGGAGACCTGTGTAAAATAGCTGCAGTGTCCTCCCTCAACCTCCCATCAGCCCTTGCTATTGTCTGACCCCACCTTTCCTTGTACCATAGTAATCTATGTATTGTATGTAAATGAGGCTGTTGGAGGTTTGAAACCAGGTGTGCATGCCTAGTAAAGTCAGTTGACTCCCAAACTGTGTGTCGTCCAGTCACTGGGGAAATTGTCTCTTGGTTATTGACCTGCTTCTTCAGCTACAAGGGGATTTAAGTGAAGATATTGAGGGTATACCGTGAAGCTCCGCAACAATTGGTGGCAGCGGCGGGATACAAGCCTTGCAGCACAGCAAAGCAGCAGTTTGTTCGGATATACCGGAGTTCGAGAATATGTGCAGTCATTCGAACGAACAGTGAATGGAGACGAATTATGCAACATTGAAACGAACTACGTTAAAGGAATTATTGGAAGCAAGGGGAAGAATAGCCAGCAACAAAACCAAAGCTACTCTGGTGGCCGAACTCATGGAGGGGGACAGAGCGACCACTGCGGCAGCTCCACAGGAGACAGAGCCAACAGAATTTACAAGAGAGCTCAATAGCAGGTTAGCTTTTTACCCAAACACCCCCTCCATGGAGACACTGGAAAGACTGATAGCAGATGTACACGAGTACATTGTAGCGAAGCAAAACGCTATTCAGCGAGTCGGGGAAGGAGCCCCAGCGCCCACCAGCACTACCCAGGGAAAAGCTAAGATTCCCTACCAAGCTTTTATAAATTACACAGAAGGAGAAAGTGATATTGACGAATACCTACAGGATTTCGAAAGGTTGTGCCAGCTACACGACATCAGCCCAGCCGACCAAGTACCCCTGCTGGCAGGTAGATTGTCAGGCCGCGCCGCAGAGGCATACCGGACCGTCCCAGACGAAGACATCAGGAATTATCCCAAAGTCAAACAAGCCATCCTAGCATGGTATGCCATTACCGCTGAGGCATACCGACTCAAATTCCGGGACATCAAGAAACAAACAAAAGACTCACACACTGAATGGGCACACCGACTACAACGAGCCGCCAAGGGGTGGATGGAAGCGGCACGGGTCACCACTATGGAAGAGATGTTCCAGTTAATAGTAATGGAGCAGTTTTTTAATGGACTAACCACAGAACTTCAAAATTGGGTACGAGATCGCAAACCCCGTACCCTACCAGAGGCAGCCAAGCTAGCTGACGAGTTCCAAGACACCAGGCGAGACCAACGCACACCACACCGGACCACGTATGGATCTACCACCCCTCTGCCAGCAGTGACTACCTTGGCTCACCCACGACCAGCCGCGAGCCACAACCCGTACCCTGCTAGGTACAATACCCGACCACCGATCCGCTGCCACACCTGCAACCAACAGGGGCACATCCAGAGAGACTGCCCACGTAACCGACCTCGCCAGAACTGGAACCACCAGGGTCCTCCTCCCCCCAATCGGGCTGCAGTACACTGCTGCCAAAGAGAATCTGTGCTCCCAACATCCACAGTCACCTCAATAGAAGAGCCTCTGGGGATCCTACACGAGGTAAACCCCATACAAGCCGCCTCAGACAACCGCCAAGGGCACCGCCAGGTGGTACACATGTAGGGGAAGAGTATACAAGGATTACGTGACTCTGGGGCCACGTTAACCCTGGTCCAAAATCATTTGGTGCCTAAGCACACCCTCACCGGAGACTGTGTAGCTATACGGGTGGCAGGGGGAGCAATTTACAAAGTTCCCACTGCCAAGGTGCATTTGAATTGGGGGGCAGGGCATGGAAACGTGGAGGTGGGAATTATGCAGGATTTGCCCGCTGATGTTATTTTGGGCAACGACTTGGGGGAGCTCACCTCTGCTTTTGTCCCTCAACCAACTATCCAAGAGGCCTACCCGGTTGTTACCCGGCAGCAAGCACGCACCACGGCTCCTTCCGATCACTCTGAGGCTCAGGTAAACAATATGCCACACACCCCTCCTATTCTACCCTGGGATGCCCCCCTGGAATTTGGCAGTGAGGTGGCCCTAGATCCCTCCCTGCAGGTATATAAAGATAGGATAAACAAGGACCAAGGAGGGTTGGAGGGAGAGAGATATGCTTGGGACAAAGGTCTCATATACCGCTATGCAGAGAAGGTAGTAGCAGGGTCCATACCCGTGCCCACTAAGCAGTTAGTGGTACCCCGAAAGTATAGACAAGAGTTGCTGCACATCGCGCACGATATACCATTATCAGGACATTTAGGAATCAGCCGAACGAAACATCGGCTGACGCAGAACTTCTTCTGGCCAGGTATCTCGAAGGATATTAGACAATACTGTCAAACGTGCGATACCTGCCAGAGGGTAGGGAAGAGAGGGGATCGCTATAAAGCCAAACTCAGATCCCTGCCCATAATTGAAGAACCCTTCAGTCGAGTAGCTGTAGACATAATAGGACCCCTAGCGAAACCCAGTCCCTCCGGCAAGAAATACATCTTGACCGTAGTGGACTACGCCACTAGATACCCAGAGGCAGTGGCGTTGACCAACGTACATGCAGAGACTATAGCCGATGCCCTTATGCGAATATTCTCCCGTATGGGATTTCCCCAGGAGATTATTTCGGATAGGGGCACCCAGTTCACTGCAGAGGTCACCCACCAACTCTGGAAAGTGTGTGGGGTGAAACCCATCTTAAACTCCGCCTACCACCCCCAGTCCAACGGGCTCTGTGAACGGTTTAACGGAACACTTAAACAGATGATCCGCACGTTCATAGACACTCAAAAAGACTGGGAACGGTTTTTGCCCCACTTGCTCTTTGCCTATAGGGAAGTACCCCAAGAATCCATGGGATTCTCCCCTTTTGAATTATTGTTCGGGAGGAGAGTGAGGGGCCCCTTAGACCTTATCAGAGAACACTGGGAGGGAGGGGTAACTACGAATGGTACCCCTATTGTCCCATACGTGCTGGAGTTTAGGGAACGCTTGGAGGCTCTGACCCAGACGGCACGTGCTAACCTCCAAGCGGCCCAACAACGACAGCGCAGATGGTACGATAAGGGGGCCAGGGACCGCAGCTTTCAGGTCGGGCAGAAGGTGTTAATCCTACGGCCAGTCCCTAATGACAAGCTGCAGGCCTCCTGGCAGGGCCCATACAAGGTGGTGGAGCAAATCTGCGATACCACCTATGTGATTGGCCCGTGCGCTGGAGCAGGGGGCAGACGCATGCTCCATGTGAACATGCTGAAGCCCTACTACGAGCGCATAGAAGAGGTGACCGCTATTTGTGCCTCTGCCGCAGAGGACTTTGACAATTTACCTCTCCCAGATCTCCTAGAGAAAGAGGGCCAGAAAGAGGACCTGGAAGAGGTTCAGTTAGGTGAACGGCTGAGTCCCCAGGAAAGGGCGCAGGCTCATAGCCTAATAAGGGAAAAAGGAACCACCTTTTCTAATCTCCCCGGGTACACCCCGTTAGCCACCCACAGAGTAGAAACACCAGGGCAGACTCCTATCCGCCAAACTCCAGTACCCTGGCCAAACCCCTCACCGATTTGACCCGCAAGAATCTCCCTAAGATAGTAGTCTGGACCCCAGAGTGTGAGCAGGCATTCCAGCAACTAAAAACGGCTCTTGTGAATTCACCTGTACTTGCCGCCCCTGATCCAACTAAACGCTTTCTCGTCCACACAGACGCTTCTATGTTTGGATTGGGGGCAGTACTGAGCCAAGTCGGAGAAGATGGCGGCGAGCATCCAGTGGCTTACTTAAGCAGAAAACTTTTACCCCGGGAAGTAAGCTACGCCGCCATAGAAAAAGAATGCCTGGCCGTGGTGTGGGCCCTTAAAAAGCTGCAGCCCTATTTGTATGGACAACCGTTTTCCTTACTCACAGATCACAACCCGTTGGTGTGGCTGAACAGGGTGTCAGGAGACAATGCCAGGCTGCTGCGCTGGAGTTTGGCGCTGCAGCCTTTTGACTTTACCATCCACTACCGCCCTGGGAAGCAAAATGGCAACGCCGACGGGTTATCCAGACAAACTGAACTTGAAAAGTGATCTGTGAGTACTCCTCCGGACATCCCCAAGCCGATCCGTTGGGATCAGACTGTGTATGCCGGCTTGGTTCTGGGGGAGCATTGTGGCAAACCTAGCCACTTATCGAATGTCTTTCTTGTCTGTACCTCTTCCCCTCCCCCCTTTTCCTTGTACCATAGAAATCTATGTATTGTATGTAAATGAGGCTGTTGGCAGTTTGAAACCAGGTGCGCATGCCTAGTAAAGTCAGTTGACTCCCAAACTGTGTGTCGTCCAGTCACTGGGGAAATTGTCTCTTGGTTATTGACCTGCTTCTTCAGCTACAAGGGGATTTAAGTGAAGATATTGAGGGTATACCGCGAAGCTCCGCAACAATATCTAACTGGGAAAGCTGGGGGACAACCTGGACTTATCCTGTACTGATCCTAAGCTACATCCTGTATTATACTCCAGAGCTGCACTCACTATTCTGCTGGTGCAGTCACTGTGTACATACATTATATTACTTACTATATCAAGTACTGATCCTGAGGCCTCTTTCACACTACGTTTTTTTTTTCCCGTTTTGCTGGCCGTTTTTTGCGTTCCGTATACGGAACCATTCATTTCAAGGGTTCCGCAAAAAAAAACGGAATGTACTCTGTATGCATTCCATTGCCGTATTTCCGTTCCGTTGAAAGATAGAACATGTCCTATTATTGCCCGCAAATCACATTCCATGTCTCCATTCAAGTCAATGGGTCCGCCAAAAAAACGGAACACATACGGAAATGCATCCGTATGTCTTCCGTATCCATTCCGTTTTTGCGGAACCATATATTGAAAAGGTTATGCCCAGCCCAATTTTTTCTATGTAATTACTGTATATGCCATACGGAAAAATGGAACGGAAACAAAAAACGGAACAACGGATCCGTGAAAAACGGACCGCAAAACACTGAAATAGCCATACGGTAGTGTTAAAGAGGCCTGAGTTTTACATCAAGATACGGAGGCTCCTATTGCTATCCCTTTCTTTACTGTCCACCAATAGCAGCAAGGAATACATTTTACAAAATTAATCAAGAACAAGTAACCATAGTAACCAGGTCCCTCCCCTGACAGCCCCCTATAATAGGCAGCTCCTCCTCTGGACCTTCCTCTTTCTTTGCTGCTGCCACCAGATAAGTACACCTCTGTATGATACCTCTTGAGGTCTCTATTATTCTCAAGTGTGCATTGTTTGTTTTCTCCTTATTGCCGTTTGCTCCCACTCTGTAGCCTCCGCTACCCCTGCCGCTGGTCACACCCGCCCCTCTTATCTGCAGATTTTAGCCGTCCATCTCTCTGCGCTGTCCGCTTTCCCTTCCTCCATCTTTCCCAGTCGGCCGCAGGATCTCACGAGATCTCGGCGGCCATCTTGCTCCTCTCATTCGGCCTTTACTCTCGCCGCTCGCGAGATTTCGTCGGCCATTTTGTGCGCCTGTTCTTGCGCCGTTGCCCCGGGATCTCGCAGGATTTAGTCGGCCTCTTAGGGCCGCCCTCTCGAGAGATCTCGGCGGCCATTTTCCCTCGGCTTGCTTTTCGTCCGGTTAGCTCAGTCTCATCCTGCCGCTGCTGCCCCGTCTAGGGTGATTAACCCTGTAGAAGTATACCTCCGGCCCCTCTATTTTGTTCTCTTGGCCCTCTATTAGTCCTCCTGCCCCTCTATTTTTTTCTTTTGGTCCTGTATTGTGTTCCCCTTGGGCTATCAGTCATAGTTATGCCTCAATCTGACCCCCCCTCCCAACGCAAATAGCCCCCCCTCATCCCCTGAGGGAACCCTGCACACCGGGAGTGATGACCAGGCCCTGGCGCTCCAGCGCTCTGTCTCTAGTGCCATCATGGCAGCCATGGGCTCTATGTCTACCATCTTATCCCAGAGAATTTCTCAGGCCTTGTCTGCTCACCCTCCTAGAGGGAATTTACAAACCGCCCCCATTAATGCTCCGCAGCCTACCAATTTAGATCCTCCTGTATTACAGAAGACAATGACTGGTGTGCATACGGCTACCCCTGAAAAGGTGCTAAGTTCACGTAAGAGAGCCTTACCGCGCCAGGCAGAACGGGTGCGGCTATGTTAATGTGCTAGAGCGCAACATGACAGTGAGTCTGGCTCCGAAAGGGGTTCAGACAAGGAGGCTTTCGCGAATGCACATCATGATTCGGAGGAGGAAACCCCTTATCAATATTCAGCCCCTGTCTGCCCCACTCCTTCCACTTCGCTGGTCAAAGACGGTGCTTCCTCCAGCGTCAATGTAGCCAACCCCCTGGTAGATCCAGCGGGTGAGCCTATGTTTGATCCAGATGCCCTGCATCACCCAAGATCGGCGGAGTGGCTCCCGGCCGATCACGTGGGTAAATACCTAGAGCACTGGGTGCGTCGCCCCCTCACTAAGGAGGCACGTAGTAAGCTCAGGGCGGAATGCCCCAGACCTTTAGTCCCCCATAGAGTGTGCGAGACTCCGGTCGTTGACCCCAAAGTCACGCAGTTCCTCTCTAAGTCTGGCTGGAACCCCCATAAAAGGGTTGGATTCCGCTCTACACAGTTGCCAGGACAAACTGCTTGATATCTTTGGCCCCCTGGCCAAATTGTTTGAAATGGTATAAGTTGCCAGAGCAGAAGGCTCTCCGGTAGATCCGGAAGAACTTAGGGGCTGGGTCCAGAGAGCGATTTGCATCGCAGGAAGTACCAACACCTCCTTTGCGATTGAACGGCGTAAAGCCATTTTGTTTAAAATTGACCCTAAACTGGCCAACCTGCCCCTAACTGAGGCAGGCAAAGACGCCCAAGGCCTCTTATTCAGAGACTCGTTCATTAAGGACCTGAGTCGTTTTGTGGGGGCATTTACGGCCCTCGATAAGGCCCAGTCCTCTATGAGGAAAGTTTTTCAGGGACGGGTCTCCACTAGGGCCGGCAGTAGCAGGGGCCGCCTGTCCGGCCGATCCAGTTTCCACGCCCGTAGCGCGGGCAGAGGCTCCTTCAACCAAACCTCTCTTCCAGGAGCAGAGGTCGTTTCTCCAGATTGAGGAGGAATCCGAGGCGTGAGAGGAGATCCGAAGTCCAATGAAGGTGTTTTAGTAGGGTCGTTCGGGACTGATGCATGAGGAGGATGTCGTCCAGATATACAATCAGCCGCACTCCCCGACCCGGCCATCACCCTTCTTCCCGGCCAGAGGTGGCCAGTGGCGCTCCAGGTCGTTCAGAGTAACTCCCAACTCCAGGAGACCTTATGCTAAGTCCTCACCCAGACGGGGGTTTTTCGGAACATTACATCGGGGGCAGACTCAGTCATTTTTTCCATGCCTGGTCAGCCATCACATCAGACCCCTGGGTCTTGGCCACGGTCAAAGGGTTCCGCATCGAGCTAGTAGACTACCCAGACCTAGTTCCCCTCCACCGCCTCTTCTATTGTCGCGACCCCACGGTGCACTCGTAGACAGGGAAATTATGTCTCTCTTTTGCAAACGAGCGATCGAGAGGGCTCCCCTTTCCCCCGAGGGTGTCCTCAGCAATATTTTCCTAGTGCAGAAGAAAGGTGGTCAGATGCGCCCGGTCATAAATCTTCGGGCTCTGAATACAGTGGTTCGTTATCACCACTTCAAGATGGAGGGGATTCACCTACTCCGGGATCATCATCTTCCTGGGGACTGGATGGTGAAATTGGACCTCAAGGACGCTTACTTGACGGTTCCAGTTTCCGCACCATCCAGGGACCTCCTGCGCTTCCGTTGGAGGGGAGAGGTCTGGCGTTTCACCTGCCTCTACTTCGGCCGGTCATCAGCTCCTTGGTGCTTCACCAAGCTGATGCGTCCCCCGCCATGTCATGGCTACGCAGTCGGGGAGTGCGGCTGATTGTATATCTGGACGACATCCTCCTCATGCATCAGTCCCGAACGACCCTACTAGAACACCTTCATTGGACTTCGGATCTCCTCTCACGCCTCGGATTCCTCCTCAATCTGGAGAAATCATGCCTGACCCAGTTATAACGGATAGAGTTTTTGGGATTCACCGTGGACTCGATTGCAGAGTCACTCAGCCTCCCAACAACGAAGTTATACTTTATACGCAAAGAACTCTGACATGCTCTGTCAGCTCCCCATCTGTCGCTGCGCCAGCTAGCCCGAATCATCGGCCTGTTGGCTTCCTCTATTCAAGCCGTTTTCCCGGCACCATTACATTACCGTGCACTTCAGCGTCTGAAGATAGCACACCTTCGTTCCAGTGCTGCGTTTGCGGATACGGTGGTCCTGGATTCGGAAGCCCGAGAGGAACTCCACTGGTGGAACAACAGAGCGATTTACGGTTTCCAGCCCGAATTCACCGTGGAGTCGGATGCAAGCCTACAGGGCTGGGGGGGCTATCTGAGACGGGATCTCTAGCGGCGGCCGTTGGTCAGAAGACGAGACACTTCTCCACATCAATGCCTTGGAGCTTCTGGCCGACTCCTTTGCCATTCGGAGTTTCACCAATGGGATTGCCCACGCATGCATCAGACTTCGTATGGACAATGTCTCAGCCGTACGTTACGCCAACCGCCTGGGCGGACCCCACTCTGCGACTCTAGCACGTTTGGCGAAAGAATTTTGGTTTTACTGCCTATCCAAGGATATCATGGTCCAGGCGGAGTACATTCCGGGCCTGCACAACAGTCGGGCAGATTGGAGTTCCCGATACTTCTTGGATGGCAGCGATTGGAAGCTGGCTCAGTCGGTCTTCTCCGCAATATCACTTGTTTGGGGTTCTCTCGTCATAGACCTGTTCGCCTCGCGACTCAACACTCAGCTCCCTCGCTTCTTCAGCTGGCGCCCGAAAGTGGAGGCAGTGGATGCTTTTCTGCAGGACTGGTCCGATTCGCTTCTCTATGCGTTCCCACTTTTCGCTATGATCCAGAGGATGCTACTTCAGACACGTCGCCAGTTGGCCGATCTGGTAGTGGTGGTTCCATTCTGGGGGGCTCAGGCCTGGTTCCCGACTCTTCTAGAACTCATCGTAGACGTGCCTCTTCTTCTGCCAAGTCAAGTGGAGCTTCTCCGCGACCCTCAGGGGCAACACTACCAGCTCCTACTGGATGGATCCGTTCAGTTGCTAGCTTGCCGATCTCAGGACGCCCAGAGAGGTCGAGGGCATTTCGGACGCAACTAGACGCCTCCTGGACAATGCATGGGCTCCCGGCACCAGAAAATCTTATAGGGCAGCCTGGAGAACTTGGACTAGCTGGAGCCTGGAACAGGACCTGGATCCTGTTTCGGCACCTTTTACAGTTCCTCACTTCCTTATTTGAGGCAGGTAAGGCTTATCGGACGATTAACCTCTTTAGATCTGCCATTTCTTCCACGCATCAGGGTTTTGAGGGCACCCCTGCTGGGCAGCATCCTTCGGTTTGTTTTTTATTGTGTGGGTCTCGCCTGGCTCGTCCTCCCCGACCTCGTTTTACTACGACTTGGGATGTTTCTTCCATATTGTCCTGCTTTTCTTCATGGCCCAATAATCCGGACCTATCTTTGCGGCAGTTATCGGCCAAGTTAGTGACTCTTTTGACTTATTTCGTGCAAACGGGTCTCTGACGTCCGGGCTCTTGATCATGATGCCAGATCCTTTACTCCTGAAGGCGTCACCTTCAACATTTCCAGACGCACTAAGACCAACATCAGATCGGTATCGTATACCAGTTTCCTGTCTGCGCCAGCTCTTTGTCCGGTTGCCTGTTTACAGTAGTACGAATCGCGGACGAGGGTTCATCAGTCTCCTACGGTTCCTCAACTTTTTCTTTCCATTCGCCATCCTTTCGGCCCAGTCTCCAGCCCTACTTTAGCTCGTTGGATGAAGTGGGTTATGTCCCTGGCGGGAGTGGATACTTCCATCTTCACCGCGCATTCGGCGAGAGGTGCGGCTGCTACCTCTTTGGCGATTTCTGGGGCTTGTTTGGAGGCTCTAGACCAATCGCCTAGCTGATTGGTCTAGAGTTACGACATTCAGGGAATTTTATTTTCGTCCTCCCCCTCATGTGTTTTTTCAGCCATAATTGAACAGCTTTAAACTTGCAATAGGAGCCTCCGTGTCTTGATGTAAAACTGCATGATTTTCCTAGTCTATGACGTAAAGTCATGGTTTTATTAAAGACACGAAGGTGAGTATTGCCCACCCTTTTTTCCCTCCCTTGTTTATTATTATGTACGTTTATATTTGTATTATTTATTGATATTATTTATTCTTCATGCATCTAGATGATTTTGATTGGCCAGCGAGTTTGGGGTCTACGCTCTATTTATTTCCCTATATTCTCTGTTTTTCTCCTTTCAGGTTGAAGTTCCTCCAGTGTACGGTTCCAGTTCAGGGTTCGGTTCCTGGTTCCTGTTTGTAATTCCGGCCTTGGTGTCAGAGTCTCAAAGAAAGAGGAAGGTCCAGAGGAGGAGCTGCCTATTATAGGGGGCTGTCAGGGGAGGGACCTGGTTACTATGGTTACTTGTTCTTGATTAATTTTGTAAAATGTATTCTTTGATGCTATTGGAGGACAGTAAAGAAAGGGATAGCAATAGGAGCCTCCGTGTCTTTAATAAAACCATGACTTTACGTCAGACTAGGAAAATCATGCAGTTACATCCTGCATTATACTCCAGAGCTGCATTCATTATTCTGCTGGTGCAGTCACTGTGTACATACATTACTTATCCTGTACTGATCCTGAGTTACATCCTGTATTATACTCCAGAGCTGTACTCACTATTCTGCTGGTGCAGTCACTGTGTACATACATACATTATTTATCCTGTACTGATCCTGAGTTACATCCTGTATTATACTCCAGAGCTGCACTCACTATTCTGCTTGTGCAGTCACTGTGTACATACATTACTTATCCTGTACGGATCCTGAGTTACATCCTGTATTATACTCCAGAGCTGTACTCACTATTCTGCTGGTGCAGTCACTGCGTACATACATTACTTATCCTGTACTCATCCTGAGTTACATCCTGTATTATACTCCAGAGCTTCATTCATTATTCTGCTGGTGCAGTCACTGTGTACATACATTACTTATCCTGTACTGATCCTGAGTTACATTCTGTATTATACTCCAGAGCTGCACTCACTATTCTGCTGGTGCAGTCACTGTGTACATACATTACTTATCCTGTACTGATCCTGAGTTACATTCTGTATTATACTCCAGAGCTGCACTCACTATTCTGCAGGTGGAGTCACTATGTACATTAGGGGTGCACAACCTGCGGCCCCCAGAGCCAGCTTTGTGGCCCTACTCCTGCTGAGCAGAAACATAGCCGATTCTGCGAACAACTGTGTTTCTGCCCAGAGCGCCACACAGCGATGGACAACAGCTCCTGCTCCCGAACTGTAGCAGGAGCGGAAAGGGTCCCCGGCTGTACACCGTGACTCCACCAGCAGAATAGTGAGTGCAGCTCTGGAGTATAATACAGGATGTAACTCAGGATCAGTACAGGATAAGTAATGTAATGTATGTACACAGTGACTGCACCAGCAGAATAGTGAGTGCAGCTCTGGGGTATAATACAGGATGTAACTCAGGATCAGTACAGGATAAGTCTTTCCCAACAGATTCTATTACATATCACAGCTTGATCTCCTTTGCTCCAGCTGCTCCTCACCCCCCCACCGCTCCCTCCTCAGATGCTGCAGGTGAATGGTACAGTTCTAACAGCCTTCCCCTCTCCTCTCAGACAAGGATTATAGATGGGAGGATGCCCGTGTCTCCCCCGGCAGCACACTGTGTACAGCGGAGGACTGTCTTACCTGGGGCATAGCCTTGGGTGCTGGTGGCATACATGTTGGGATTATAGGTAGGGGCAGCTGTGGGGTATCCAGCGGGGTAACCTAGAGGCAAAGACAAAAGTAGGTGAGAAGTGGGATCATAAAAAGAGGTACGAAGAATTAGTAAAGGGTTATATCTACCAACGCTAAAAATACAGCTTTATTAAAATATGTAACAGGCTGGCAGCAGCTACGGCGGATAAGGTATCTGTCACGGCGACCCCGATCTGTATCTGCAGCGTTATATCCACTTAATGTCTGGACTGATAGCGGCTTCGAATACAAAGCAATGAGCAGTGGTGACAATGAGCCACGTAGTGCTGGGGGGGCTCGGCTCTTACCCGAAGCTTAGTCTGCGGACACTTAAAGGTCCTGAAGTTCTCGTCCTCCCCAAAGGTCGTCCATATACCCCCAACGGTGCCCCCATCACCAGCACAGAGGTCCCCAATTCCCAGCATTATTAGCAGCCTCTCCTCGCGTCCAGCTCCTGGGAGAGCGAGCGGCTGCACTTCTCCGATTGTCCTCGTGCACCGGGGAGGAATGATGGCCGCCTGGGGCCCTGCGAGGCTTCGAGAAGATTTTCATTACACTCGGGCTGCATTTCTGAGGTCTCGCAGGTCAGTGGTGAAATCAATAAAACTATAAAGAGGATCCAGAGCCGAGAGTCAGTCCACTTAATGCAGAGCTACGTGCGCGGAAACAACTCTGCTTTACGAGATAAAACACGGAGAGGAGGCCGTGGTCATCGTTTTACTGTCCCTGACATACTCTGTGCTGCTGGGCTGCTAAGATCCACCTGCAGTGTCCCACATAACACTACCTGGCGACACGCAGTACTCTCCTCACGAGTGGTCAAGTCACTGCCCTGCACTCTCCAGTGGCCCAATGTGACCACAGACCAGAACGGATGGCGTGTAATGCTGCCACCCATGCACATGATGACTGAGGCGACTCTTGGGGGCCTTCGTGAGACATGGTTACGGTCGGCAGAATCATACGGCTCGACACCAGCCGTACACATACAGAACCCGAATATTTATTTTGCTCACTCATATAGCGGCGTTCTATTCCGCAGGACTTTACAGGCATCATCACTCCAGGGGGGCTCATTAGTCCCCTATCAGGAGGTCTTTGGAGCGCGGGAGGAAACCGGAGAACCCGGAGGAAACCCGCGCAAACCCGGGGAGAACATACAAAGTCCATGCAGAAGTTGTCCTTGGTCGGATTCGAACCCAGGACCCCAGCGCTAACCACTGGCACTTAAGGCTCATGCACACGACCGTATGCCCTCCGAGACGTAAGGTCCGTGAGCGGGCCATATGTCCAGGAGCGGCATACATCGTGCGCACGGGAGCGCACAGCATCACAGGTTACTAGGATACTGTGCGCATCGGGCCGCCTGCTGGACTACTGCGCTGCACTCATATGATCATATTAGTGCCACGGGCGGCACGATGCGCACAGTATCATAGTAACCTAGGATGCTGCGCGCTCCCGTGCGCACAATGTATGCCGCTCCGGGACATATGGCCCGCTCACGGACCTTACGTCTCGGAGGGCATACGGTCGTGTGCATGAGCCCTTATGTAGACAAAGCTACCACAAGGCACTTACTAATGTATTGTGATTCTCCATATTGCCCCCTTTGCTTAGCTTCATTTTCCCATCTTATTATACACTGCTTGTATACAGGGGTTACAGCCACTGCTGCAGCGCAGGTACGGTCAAGCCCTCCAGAGAGGCCGACGCTTTTTCCTATAGTGTCCAAGCACGACCACCTCTGCTGGATTACAAGGTGGTCGTAACCCCTGGATACAATAATAAATGCCATTAGCTGAAGTGAGAGAAACCAACAGACGACAACAAAGCCGGTAAAGCAGCGGCATGCAGTGCCGGGTCCGGCCCTCAACAAGCGTTCCCCATTCAGCTATTTTCGGCGGGCACCACGCTTGCGCGGTCACCGCTTCCATTTACTTCTATGGGGCTGATGGAAATAGCTGAGCCAGCACTCGGCTATTTTCGGCCGCCTCATAGAAATTAATAGAGGGCGGCTGCGCATGCGCGGTGCGCCCTCATTCCATTTGCCGGCTGGGTTTACGAGATAGGTGCGAGACGGGAAAACCCCTTTAAGTCCAAAATTAAATCCCTGAGGGCCATTTTAACACATTGGAGGGCTCAATGCCGCAAATGATTCTTACATGGGCCTAATAATAGTGTCTGAATGGGGCTCCACACAGCAGTAATACTGTAGTATCACTTGTGCCCATAGTAATAATACCCCTCCCAGAGTCAGGCTATGTCGGGACACATGTCCATAGGGTTATATTAGCCCACTGAGGCCAAATGAGTGAGTAACCACAGAGCAAACCAGCAAAGTGGCCCTGCCAGTACGAGCCCATATACAGTGACCGCTCCTGTTACAGTGCCCTCTAGTGGCAGAGCATAGGCACATGTAAAGTCTAACACCCAAATGTCCTGGCAGTGAAAGGGTTTATTACTCATGTCTACGGCACATCAGAGACCAGCACTGCCCGGGTCGGCCGGCAGACCTAACCATCATACATTACACGCCCCGGCTACGGTTCCATGGAAATGCAGATAATTATCCATATTGTAATCAATTCTGGGTCTTGCTATGTGCAGAATACAAAAAAGGAAAAAAATTAAAATTAATATTTTTTTTTTTTAAAAGGATAAAAATATATTTGGACTCAATCTACCCGCGAGTCCATTGTTCTTCTGTATTTCAAGTATCTCGTGTATACAGCTCCTATGCGGACCAAGGTGTCTCCATGGTTACAGACTACAAACATAATGTAGTCTGATCCTACAATTTTGTGGCACTCGGCTCCCTCTTCCGCAGGCTGGAGGTTACTACACAAGAGGGGGTCAGAGGGAGTGGATCAGACCGTACAGGGTCTGTCCGGAGCTGTATACACAAAACGGGAAAAGCTATATTATAAAAAATTGTTTGTGGGAAGAAAGAATAATAAAAAAATTAAATAAAAAATACCCAAAATGTGTTTCTCATTTTTAACTGTGCTCAATCAGTGCTAAAAATTACATGATAACCTCATTGTGTGGGTCAGTGCGATACCAAAATTTATATACTTTAAAAATAAAAAACTTTTTTTGGGGGGAAAGGGAGTAGAATTTTTTGATTTTATAAAAAACTTTATTTTTTTTTTCCAGTCCCCCTTGCACTCATTTGATCACTTATACCATAGACTTCAATAGTATGCTATTGCGGTCCATAGGATTTCTGCTGCCTTCCTATTAAAGGGGTTTTCCTTGACAGCAATGTATGCCCTATCCACAGGATGGAGCATAGCCATCCGACCAGCGGGGGTCTGACTGCTGGGGCACCCTCTGATCACAACAATCGGGAGCCCGTGTTCCTCCGCCTGAACGGTGCGGTGGATTATGCACGCCCACTGCCGATCTATTCAACTCTATGAGGCTGCTGCAGATAAAGTACAAGCGCTCCCCTAACCCCTGCAGCCCCAAAGAGGTGGAGGGGAAGCGAGCAAGCATGCCCACCACTCCATTACGGGGGGGGGGGGGTAACAAGGGCCTTAGTTCTCTAAGCTCCCCCTAGTGGAGGCTGCAGGCAGAAATAATATCATACACTGACTGAAGCAGCAGCCAAAGAGCTGTATGGGGAGATTTATCAATGTATTTGTGCCAGTTGTCTGCAGGATGAGAGCCATATTTATTAAGAACCTGACACAAAGTGGATGAGGTGGAGGGCAGCTTTATTACAACGTACATGTACGGCGCTGGCTGCTATGGCTTAAATACCAGCGCTGTAGTACTACGGCGCGCTGATCGGGGGGGTGCAGGAGCTGCGCGCGCCCGCCCGATCAGTGGCAGGGGTCTAGCAGACACTGATAGCTGGACCCCTGCTGTATGCGCCGGCATTGGTGATAACACTGATGCCGGCGCATTAACCCTAAATGCGCAGGGGTCAGCGCTGACCGTGGCACGTGCAAGTGATCAAAAGTCTCATGCACCCCAAAATGGTACCAACGAAAACGTCACCTCATCCAGCAAAAAATGAGCCCCCACATGAAAATCAATGGCCCCCTAAACCAATCCATCAAAATCTGCGCTGCAAAAGCCATATGGCGTTCCTTCCATTCGAAGTCCTGCCATGAGCCGCCCCCCCCCCCCCCCCCCCAGCAGTTTACCACCACATATGGGGTGTGTTGCCGTATTCAGGAGAAAATGGGTAACAAATTATGGGATGCTTTTTCTCCCGTTACCCCTTCGGGTAATTCGAAGCCTTCTAACGTCCTAAAAAAAAATGAAACGACACTTACAAAATTAGGCCAACATAAAGCAGACACATGGGGAATGTTGACCGATAACCATTTTATGAGGTGTTACTATCGGTCTTAAAAGTAGAGAAATTCAAATGTAGAAAATTGTGAATTTTTCAATTTTTTTTGTACATTTTGGATTATTTTATAAATAAAAGGTGAAATAGAGCGACTCAAATTTACCACTGTCATGAAGTACAATGTGTCAAGAGAAAATCTCAGAATGGCTTGGATAAGTAAAAGCGTTCCAAAGTTAATACCACAATAAAGTGAAACGTCAGATTTGCAAAAATCAGCCTGGGATTTAAGGTGAAATGCAGTAGTGAAAGGGTTAAAGGGGGTTATCCAATACTAAACACAGTGGCCCAGACCTGCCCGATACAGGGTTTGGGTGATGCTTACATGATCCCCACTGCTGGATCCGGTCTCTTGGGCTCCCAGGGCGGTAATTCCGCTCCCACGCGCGCCGAAGACAACATCCATCGACAGGGGCACACGTGACCGCTGTGGCCTGTGATTGCATTCAGCGGTCATCTGTGCCCCCGTCAACGAATGTTCATGTGGGAGGGGAACTGTGGGCCCGGGAGCGCAAAAGACCGGATCTAGCAGCAGGGATCAAGTAAGCATCACCCTCACCCTGGGTTGAGCAGGTCTGGGCCACTGTTTTAGTACTGGATAACCCCTTTAAGTAGAGGACATTTTAATTTTTTAAAAAAAAGTAACAATTTTTTAATAAAGTTGCCCTCCACCTCACCCTGGGATCTGGTCTACAGCCTTTAGTTATTCGGGATAGTGGGGTCTGGTGCGGAAGGCGGCAGGTTACTCTGGGGTCTGGTGCGGCAGGTTACTCTGGGGTCTGGTGCGGCAGGTTACTCTGGGGTCTGGTGCGGCAGGTTACTCTGGGGTCTGGTGCGGCAGGTTACTCTGGGGTCTGGTGCGGAAGACGGCCGGTTACTCTGGGGTCTGGTGCGGAAGACGGCAGGTTACTCTGGGGACTGGTGCGGAAGACGGCAGGTTACTCTGGGGTCTGGTGCGGAAGACGGCAGGTTACTCTGGGGTCTGGGGCGGAAGACGGCAGTAATCTCCCTGATGTTTTGGCTCAAAAGTGGGCAATTTTGACTAAACCTCTCACCTATTAATGAGGATTATATTTCTATTCTGTACCTCTCCCTGTTGAATTAGTCAGCTAAGCACATCGAGGCCCGAAGGGTAAGACTGCGTGTACACAAGACTATACATCATCATCAAAAGACTTAATCACAGGATTGACACTTTTTCTACATCCACACATAGAAATGCTACTCTCTGGATTTGTGGACAGAAACTCAGCAGCGTTTTTCAGTAGCCACAAAACACGAAGGCTACTTTCACACTTGCGGCAGAGTGATCCGGCAAGCAGTTCCGTCGCCGGCACTGCCTGCTGGATCTGGCAATCTGCATGCAAACGGACAGCATTTGTAGACGGATCCGTCACACAAACGCATTGCAAGAACAGATCAGTCTCTCAGTTTGTCATACAGACAAACTGATCCGTTTAAATATTTTTTTTTCACATTTTTACCGGTCTGCGCATGCGCAGCCCGGAAGGACGGATCCGGCATTCCAGTATTTTTAATACACTAATACATTTCAATGTAAATTAATGCCGGATCCGGCATCTAATCTGGAATTGTGGACGGAGATAATACTGCAGCATGCTGCGGTATTTCCTCCGTCCAAAACGCCGTTCAGTGACTGAGCTGAAGACATCCTGAACGTATTTCTCTCTATTCAGAATGCATGGGGATAAAACTGATCAGTTATTTTCCGGTATTGAGCCCCTAGGACGGAACGAAGTGCCGGAAAAGAAAAACGCTAGTGTGAAAGTACCCTAAGCAATTTAATTCACACACCGTGGAAGATATCCAGGCGTAAACGGACCTCAATCTGCAGCAGGTCAGCCTTTCTGGGATCGTCATCGCAGATTTCACTCTTCGCAGAGCATATAAAAACGCAAAATGCATTTTGCCATAGATTTGCTGTAAAATTTGCATCAACCTACACAAGAGATTTTGTTCCGTCCCCTGCGGATATACCCGTTCCCTCCGTCAATATTACGGCTCACATGCGGCAGCACTTTTCATATTCACATCATACTATAGACATCTGGGCAATCAATGCCAGGGAGGAGCGCAACAGGAAACGATCGTCAAGCCGAGGAGGTGAAATATCGATAGAGTAAAGCAAGAAATACAAGATTACACTCACCGGTAATCACTTTCAATGAGCCCATGACAGCACCCCTGAGAGCCCGCCTCTATCCAGGACAGGAAACAGGAACTTCCGTGGAGGGCTTCTTAAAGAGGACCTTTCACCAGAAGAAAGTATGTAAACTGACTATACAGACGTGTAGAGCGGCGCCCAGGGATCCCCCTGCACTTACTGTTATCCCCGGGCGCCGCTCGGTTCTCCGCTATGACCTGAGCGCTGCGATTGGCCAGCGCTACAGCATAGGAGAAGGAGACCGCGGCAGGCTCAAGTGGGTGGAGCCTAACTACGAACATACCGGAGGCTATAACCGGAGAACGGAGCGGCGCCCGGGGATAACAGTAAGTGCAGGGGGATCCCTGGGCGCCGCTCTACACGTCTGTATAGTCAGTTTACATACTTTCTTCTGGTGAAAGGTCCTCTTTAAGGAGGGACCCGGCCTCTATCCACCAGTTATAAATTTATACAAAAATCCAACAACTTTCTCTTTTTTTTTTATTATATATTTTGTTCCATTTTTTTTTTTTGGGAGGGAATAATAGCGGGTGCTGTCATGGGCTCATGGAAAAGTGATTACCGGTGAGTGTAATCTTGTATTTCCCTTATGCCTATGACAGTACCCTTGAGAGATGACTAGAATAGAAACTAGACTTGGGGAGGGCTAACAGCCTGCAAGACTTTCCTTCCAAAGGATAACTGATCCTTGCCACCTAGATCCAGTCTGTAATGATGGAAAAAGGTAGTAGGTGATTTCCAAGTAGCGGCCCTACAGATTGGTTCTAGGGAAGCTTCGGCTCTTTCTGCCCAGGACCTAGTTGAGTGTGCCCCAAACCCTAAAGGGCAGGGCTGCCCTACTGAGGAGTAGGCCAAGGAAATAGCTGCCACAATCCACCTAGAAAGAGTTCTGGAAGTAACCTTATCGCTTTTATTCTTCCCAGCAAACTGCACAAAGACTCTAGAAGACTTTCTCCAGGGTCCAGTCAGCTCCAAATATCTTAGAAGGCATCTCCTGACATCTAAACAGTGCAATTTAATTTCTTTCTCATTATTCGGCTTTTGGCATAAGGAGGGTAGGACTATGTCTTGTGATCTATGAAAAAAAAGAAGACGACTTTGGGAAGAAAAGAGTGGTCTGGTTTGAGAATTACTCTGTCATCCAAGATTTTAGTGTAAGGAGGTTAAGTAGAAAGGGCAGATATTTCGCTTACTCGTCTGGCCGAGGTGATAGCCACCAGAAAAGCAGTTTTGAAGGAGAATATCTTTGCTGGTAGGTCTAGCAGAGGTTCAAACGGTGGCTCCATCATACTGGACAAAACTAGGTTGAGGTCCCATGGAGGAGCGGATGTTCTGGGTATTTGACTAGTATGATTGACTGCTTTAAAAAAAATCTTATCCAAGTATAAGGGGGGAGTCAAAATACGCACTAAGGGCCGAAACGTGAACTTTTAGAGTACTGATTCTAAGTTTTTTTTTGTCTAGGCCGCTTTGCAGAAAATCGAGAACCACAGGTATTGGAGGGGGGGTCCAAAGGGTCTATTGGGACACCGGAGAATATTAAGAAGTTCTTCCATACTCTTAAGTAAATGGACGAAGTAGCCTTCTTTTCTAGTATGGCCCTCTCAGATACCAGGCAGCAAGGTGTAGGTTGCTTATTTCTGGATGGTAAACTGGCCCCTGATGCAGCAAGTCCTGCGTGTCTGGCAGAATCCATGGTTCCATTATTGAAAGTTTGCGTAGCCAGGTGAACCATGACCTTCTGGGCCAGAAGGGGGCGATCAGGATTAGTCTCGTCCTGTGCCGCCTCAGTTTCTGTAGGACCCTTGGAATAAGCTTTATTGGTGGGAAGGCATATAGAAGGTTGTCTGGCCAGGCTTGGGAGAAGGCATCTATGCCTGTTGGCGAATCCTCCGGATTTAGATAAAAGAATAGACGACATTTGCGATTTTCTTTGTTTGCAAACATGTCCATCAAGGGTTTGCCCCAGAGACGTATTATCTGATTGAAAACTGTCTGATTCAGACACCATTCTCCTTGATGTAGGCGATTTCGGCTTAGAAAATGTGCTTTTCCGTTTTCTGCACCTCTTAAGTGCACCGCTTTTACGAAGCTGACTGAAGGGATGATTATAGAGAAGATCTCTTCTGTAAGTGACATGAGGACTTCGGACACTACTGTGGTGTTGTCTGAATTTTTTTTCACCACTCTTCCTTTTAACTTGGGGAGAAATTCTACCAGAGCCCGCAGTACCGCTCTTAACTCTCTTGAGTTTTGAGAGTCTCTTTTCTCTTGAGGAGACCATTCTCCCTGAGCGACTTCTACCTGGCAGTAAGAACCCCAACCCATGGGACTGGCGTCTGTTGTAATTGAGATCTGCTCCTGCATATCCCAGAGGAGACCTTGAGAAAGGTTTGATGGATCTAACCACCACTGCAGGGACTGGATGACGTGGGATGGAAGATGCAGTCGGGAATCCAAGGGTGATAGGGACCCCTGCCATTGGAGCTTCCGAGAATGTAGTAATGCCCATTTGACTGCCGGGATTGTGGACGTCATCCTGCCCAACACTGCCATCCCTTGTCTGATTGTTCTGTGTCTTGATGTAATTAAAGATTGTACACCTTCCAGAATTTTGGAGACTTTGCTCTGGGGAAGCAGGCAGCGTTGGTTTATAGAGTCTAGAATTAGGCCTAGGAACACACAGCTTTTTGGAGTTAAGTGATTTCTCCCAATAAATCCGCCATCCTAGCTTCCCTAATATTTTGATTACTTCTGAGAGGTGGGAGGACAGGATGCTTTCCGATTCTGCCACGACCAATATGTCGTCTAGATAGGGTATCGCTAGGATATCCTTCTATCTTATATGAGCCATCACCTCCGCCATTAGCTTGGTGAACAGCCTGGGATACCCCAAAAGGAAGCGCTCTGTATTGAAAATGGTGGATGTCTCCGTCCATGAGAATCGCTACCCTCAGGAACCTTTGGGAGTCCCAGTGGATCGGGATGTGATAATACGCATCCTTTATGTCGAGAGTTGACATCACACATTTCGGAAAAAGCAGTTTTATTGTGGATTGTATCGATTCCATTCGGAACTTCTTGTACGTGAGGAACTGGTTTAGCCGTCTTAGGTTTATTATCACCCCGAGGGTTGCGTCTGGTTTTGGAAGCAGAAAAAGGGAGAAATAGAACCCCTTCCCCCTCTCTGATTCTGGAACTTCTATTAGGACTTTTTTCGCCAATAGGGAAAACACTTCTTGTTTTAAGGCCTGGTATCTTATAGAGTTCCCATCGAGTTTCGTAATTTTTATCCTTTCCGGTGGGGAAGAGGCAAATTCTAGACGGAATCTGTCTGTCTCTTATTACCCCTAGAATCCAAGGGCTTGCAGAAAAAGATTCCCAAGCCTGAAGGAAGGGAGACAACCTACCTTCCTTCCCCCCCCCCCCACACCAAACTGGCACCGTCATTGTAGTGTAGACTTGGAACGGTTACTGGACTGGGAGCTGAAAAGGAGACCTTTTTCTTTCCCATTTCTGTTATCCCTCCAGCATCTCTGTCTTTTATCTCGGAAATTATTCTTTTTGTTTTTACGAAAAAAACCAAAATGAAAGGCGCCCAAGTCGTGGAAAATGAAATTTAGGGTCCATCAAAGCACGGAGACTGGATAATGAAGTTGTGTTATTCACCATGAGCTGCAGTACTGAAAAACAGCCACTACACGGTGCCCGGCACTGTGGTGTCATGGCTCCGGTTTACTTCCTGAAACCGTGGCTGCAGATAACAGTGGATCGGTGGGGGTGCCGGGTGTCAGGTGCAAACCGATGACCTATCCTAAGCACCGAGTGAAGCCGATGACCTAGGCACCGGCCATCCTCAGGAGCCTGGAGACGTGTCTCAAGTCCCTACATTTATAATACAGAGAAGTCAACAAGGTTGTGGCTTCCAACCACCAAAAATGTGAACACGTGGTCCTGTCGTGGTCTCGTTCACGGATACCACTTATGGTCGCAAAACATAAGACTGGTAAAATGCAAACTGGTCAGATCCTTGCAGCTGGGAGGTCCATCAGCAGCCTCCAGAGTCGGATCCATGAAGAAGATCTCCGAGCCTTTGTACTCTGTTAGAGGAGTCTATATAGTGAGCGGATGGAGCTATACACTGTTACCATGACAACAGAATAAAACATGTAACAGAGTTGTAACACATCACTGACAAATACATTACATTCTTGCAAGAGAGTGAGAACGCTACGCTCCCCCGCAGGCGGTGTAACCCTTGCGGTAATGCCACTGAGACGCCAGCTTCCGTATCCATCCCCGCCAGCGAAATCTGCAGAGACTATTAATAGACCCTGGCGGGTGGGAGCGGGAAGGACGACGGAGCTCAGTCCCTCTGTCAGGAATTCCCGAGAAGGATTAGGGCACTTTCACACTAATGTTTTTTCTTTCCGGTATCGAGTTCCGTCCTAGGGGCTCAATACCGGAAAAGAACTGATCAGTTTTATCCTAATGCATGCTGAATGGAGAGCGATCCGTTCCGGATGCATCAGTTTAGTCCCTCTTACGGTTTTTTTGGATGGAG
The DNA here is from genome assembly GCF_905171765.1 of Bufo bufo. Classification (NCBI taxonomy): domain Eukaryota; kingdom Metazoa; phylum Chordata; class Amphibia; order Anura; family Bufonidae; genus Bufo; species Bufo bufo. Next base: position 686,181,928 of record NC_053391.1, read on the forward strand.
AAAATACCGCAGCGTGCTGCAGTTCTCTCCGGCCAAAAATACTGAACGCTTGCCGGAATGCCGGATCCGGCATTCATTTACATTGAAGTGTATTAGATGCATTAAATGTTCCGGCAAAACGAATCCGGTTTTCCGGTCTGTGCATGCGCAGACCTTTAAAAATGCAACAAAAAAAAAATTATACCGGATCTGTTTCCGGATGACACTGAAGAGACGGATCCGGTATTTCAAAGCATTTGTCAGACGGATCCGTCTGACAAATGCCATCAGTTTGCGTCTGGATTGCCAAATCCGGCAGGCAGTTCCGGCGATTTATATTGAGAAGTCATGGCAGAGAGACCGAAATGAGGGTGATGGGGATGAAGACGCGAAACCGACGTGAGGGTGATGGGGATGAAGACGCGAAACCGACGTGAGAGGGCTGGGGATGAAGAAAAGAGACCGACGTGAGAGGGCTGGGGATGAAGAAAAGAGACCGACGTGAGAGGGCTGGGGATGAAGAAAAGAGACCGACGTGAGAGGGCTGGGGATGAAGAAAAGAGACCGACATGAGAGGGCTGGGGATGAAGAAAAGAGACCGACGTGAGGGCTGGGGATGAAGAATAGAGACTGACGTGAGAGGGCTGGGGATGAAGAAAAGAGACCGACCGGAGAGGGCTGGGGATGAAGAAAAGAGACCGACCGGAGAGGGCTGGGGATGAAGAAAAGAGACCGACCGGAGAGGGCTGGGGATGAAGAAAAGAGACCGACCGGAGAGGGCTGGGGATGAAGAAAAGAGACCGACCGGAGAGGGCTGGGGATGAAGAAAAGAGACCGACAGGAGAGGGCTGGGGATGAAGAAAAGAGACCGACAGGAGAGGGCTGGGGATGAAGAAAAGAGACCGACATGAGAGGGCTGGGGATGAAGAAAAGAGACCGACGTGAGGGCTGGGGATGAAGAAAAGAGACCGACATGAGAGGGCTGGGGATGAAGAAAAGAGACCGACAGGAGAGGGCTGGGGATGAAGAAAAGAGACCGACCGGAGAGAGCTGGGGATGAAGATGAGAGACCGCAGTGAGAGAGGAATGGGGATGAATAAGACAGAGCGACATGAGAGGTCTGGGGATGAAGGCGGCTAGTTTCACGTGTGCACCAGCGATCAGTCTGCCGGAGTTCTCCGGATCCGGCATTGCCGGACACCACCACCTTCCCACCAGATCCCACCGACTATAACGGGGTCTGGCAGAGATCAGGCCACTAATACAGACAAAAAGCGCTGAAGGACAGAGACGCCGGTTACTTGAGGAAGGGCATAGACAGGAAGGAAAGTGCAGTGTGACACTGAAGAAACAAAGGGATGATAGGAGGTGAAAGAGCAGAACCTAAAGAGAGAAGACTGAAGGGGCCCTAAGAAAACAAACAGCTCCTTTAAGAAGTCTTTCAAGGCTCATTGATATGAAGAGAGAGCCGCCGGTGTAATACTTGCTTCCTGTGGGCCGCACACCAGGACGGGACGGTATAAATCATTCCACTGCAGAGGCATTAACATTCCAGACCAGCTCTGCGTCTAGATGAGATCAGGAGGACGGCAGCCAGGATGAGGAGCCTATAGGGGGCTTAACCCTTCACAGCACAGATCATCTACCTAATCACCAGCAAGTAGCTCCCCCTCTTACTGCCAAGACCGTTCTGACCCGTCAAGGACCTCTAAAGGTGTCCTGCGGGATCTGGCACACAGGTAGGTGGTACTTGTCACACATGATTCCAGGGCCTAAGGTTTCCAGCAGAACTTTGCCCATTACCTCTGCAGGCTTGTCTTCTACCCATAGTACATCCTGGTGCCGCCCAGATCTCGGCTCAGACCCCAAAATGTTATTTAGACCTGGGATCAGACCCCCAATGTTATTTAGACCTGGGATCAGACCCCCAATGTTATTTAGACCTCATATCATTCCCCCCAATGCTAATCAGACCACAGATCAGACAAAAAAAATATATAAAATCAACTCGCCTCTCCTGTTCGGGACGCCGCACAGAGTGAGGTCACAGAGCACACCTACACCCTCACGCTGCATGCAGGTCACAGCACAGGGTCCGCAGAAAACTAGGGAGCGGCGAGTAAAGAGCCAGCACAGGGAGCGATTTATTCACTGCTCCCTGGTCCTCCAGTACTAATTAGCAGTTTCATAATGAAAGCGATCATTAGTATTTGCCCATAAGACGCACTGACGTTCCCCCCCCCACCCACACACTTTTTTGGGGGGAAAGAAATGCATCTTATAGGGTAAAAAATACAATATATAATAAAAGGTATCACTATCCGCCATGATGCTGCCAACAGACAAAAGACCGGGGAGATAAGAGACTACCAGTCAACTTTTTGCTGCTCACCTGAAAAAACAAAAACTGATCTTTTATCTGGATGAACGCTTTGACCCACTGGACTGCCATGACCTCAACATTATACTGGAGATGAATCCTGATAAAAATCCATGAAAAATCTACGATAAGCAAATATCAATCAAATGCAAACAAACCCGTGACACCTTCACAGGCGAGATCATGATTGTGCACAGGTACGGCTCCACTCCACGCTGGGTGCCCGAATGAGGCACTGGCATTCAGCTCGCTGGCCCTGTCAATCAACATGCCGAGGGGGCGTTTTTTGAAAGAAGGATGCGGCGGCTACCAGCAAGTAACCGCCCTACTTGCTGATAGCGAGGTAATTAACATATTATAAAAGTGCGGTTTTTAAAGAAACAAACAGAAAAAGGTAAGAGCCCTATATATTGAATAATCACACTATAAGGATTTTAATTAGCCCAAAAAATGAAAAATGACTTTTGGGGGGTGACAGAAGCCCTTTAAGAAAGTGACGGCATTTAGTGAGAGATCAGCACATTGTGCGGCCGACCTTACAAAGAACACGACATTCTCCGCATTCCAGCTCAGCAAAACCTCTCAGCCGGGCAGGAACAGAACAAAAGGGAGAATACCAACAGCAAGAAGACCTGCCCGCCCTCCATAACTGTAGGGCATAAAGGACAAATGCTTTACTACATACCAGGACCGGCTCCCTGCGAGGACCAGGTGTGCAGAGCTAGCAGTCATAGTCCGAGGGGTTAAAGAGGACCCTCTCCTGACATGTCTGGCTTAGTAACTACTTGCTCCATAATTCTAATTTCTATGACTATGTTGAGCCATTTCTCTATTACTCCTACTAGAAGTTTACAAATGATTTGCCAGCAGTCTGCAATAATGGTCCGCCTGGGTGTTACCAGTGTGGGTGGGAGGGGTTTGCAGTCTGACACTGCCAGCACCAATTGGATAGCGTCAGACTGCGCAGAGACACGCCCCTGAGGAATGTTACTGCACTGGGTTATATGAAAAGATGTTCCAACACTTACTACTTGGGAAATGTAAGGACATACTAAAAAAAGACATGTCAGGAGAGGTGACAGGTCCTCATTAAACAGTCGATGACCACTGTGTGAGTACAGTCTGCTACCTGTGGCTTTCCAGCTGCTCTGGAAGTTAAACTGTCTCTCTAGTGCCACCTATTGGGGGTACCTTCTCTATAAGTCAATGTCCGAACCTCTAACAGGTCTTGCAATATGAGTAGTCATGCTTAAATGTTGTAGACCTATAGCAATCGCCACCCCCCCCCCCCCCCCACCCACCCCCTTGTAGACTGAAAGTGCCAAGCTGGCACAGGGAGCCTTATGGGCCAGGGAATGCCACAAGAAAGGTAAAAGTGCTTCCCCTGCCGCCTTCTAAAAAGGCTCTCAGGGACTACTTTTGGGTATTGTACCTCTTGGCGAGAAAAGTACAATCCTGCCTTTGTGACATACTGCCCCAATTGCTGGTGGGATGATCTAGGGAGCCATCGCTTAAGACAGTCAGTCGCCCCTAGTAGTGATAAGAGGGACAATAATTGCTAGGCAATATGTGCCGCCACATGTGTTCCTCTCATGGCAGGGCTGCCAAGTGGAATATTTCAGCAGGATAATGTTCGCGCGCACACAGCGAGGGTTTCCCAGGAATGTCTCATCCAGATAACAACACTTCATTGGCTGCCCGGTCACCGGATTTATAAACTATAAAGCATTTATGAGACCAACTGGGACGCCAGCTTCACCAACCTACGGGTGTTCAGGATCTACAGGCCCAGCGGCATCATCTGTGGGAAAATGTGCCACAGGATGCCAGGAACCTGTATGCCGCCAGGCCAGAGGCCGCGTGCCGTCCCCTAGCCAGGCCAGAGGCCGCGTGCCGTCCCCTAGCCAGGCCAGAGGCCGCGTGCCGTCCCCTAGCCAGGCCAGAGGCCGCGTGCCGCCCCCTAGCCAGGCCAGAGGCCGCGTGCCGCCCCCTAGCCAGGCCAGAGGCCGCGTGCCGCCCCCTAGCCAGGCCAGAGGCCGCGTGCCGCCCCCTAGCCAGGCCAGAGGCCGCGTGCCGTCCCCTAGCCAGGCCAGAGGCCGCGTGCCGTCCCCTAGCCAGGCCAGAGGCCGCGTGCCGTCCCCTAGCCAGGCCAGAGGCCTCGTGCCGTCCCCTAGCCAGGCCAGAGGCCGCGTGCCGTCCCCTAGCCAGGCCAGAGGCTGACTGCAAAGGATCTTCAGGATTTAAAGGGAACCTGTCATCAACCTTATGCTGCCTATTCTAACGGCAGAATAAAGTAGAGACAGGTGAGTTGATTTTAGCGATCTGTCATTTATAAATTAAAAGTAAATGGTTGCTGAGAACCAACATCACAATCATTGCAGACTGGGCCTGGTAAAGAGTCACGGCCACCTGAGAAGAGTCCTGGTTATTCCTGCTCCCCCCCCACCTGCTGCTGATTGACCTTCTACCTAGTTTTCTCCCTTTCTCTCTAGGAGAGAACTGCCAACCATCAGCAGATGGTGAGAGAGCAGGAGATTATGGATAACCAGGACTCTTCTCCGGTAGATTTGACTCTTTTCAAGGCCTGGGCTGCAATGATTATGATGCTGGTTCTCGGCAACCACTTACTTTTAGCTGATGAGTGACACACCGCTGAGATCAGCATTTCTAGCACTATTTTATTCTACCCTCAGTGAGATCAGCATAAAGTTGATGACAGGTTCCCTTTAAGAAAAAACAGTAAATGGCCAATTCTAAATGGGAATTTTAACCCCTAAATAACCCAATGATTCAGTTTTTTACTCTCTGCCTCCCAGGAGCCATAACGTTTATTTTTCCGTTCACGTAACGTTACAAGGGCTTGTCATTTGTGGGACAAGTTGCACTTTATAATAGCACCATTTAATATTATAGTGAGAAACTAAACAAAAAAAATAAATAATAATAATTCCAAGTGGGGTGGAGTTAGAAAACGAAAAAATAAAAATGCAATTCCACCATAGTATAATGTGTTTCGTTTTCACAGCGTTCCCTATGCCATAAAGCCGACCTGTTTCTTTTTCATTCTCCGGGTCAATACGATTACAGCGATACCACATTTTTATAGTTTTTCTTATTTTAATACTTAAACATTAAAAACGAATTGTTTGTTTGCATCGCCATATTCTGCCCATCATAACTTTATTATATTTATGTCTATACAGCTGTGTGAGAGCTCATTTTTTGCAGGGCGAGCTGTAGTCTATTAATGACTTATTTTTTTTGGGGGGGGGGGGGGGGGGCAGGTGAAGCAATGGAAAAACAGCAGATCAGCCATTTTGATTTTTTAATGTCGCACACCATACGGTATTTTAAAAGTATGGGCATCTTGTAATGCGGCAATGATATTGAGCTTTATTTTTAATATGGGGAAATGGGGCGACTTGAATTTTTAAATACTATTTATTCCCATTTGTTTTAGCACTTACTTTAAGCCCCCCTAGGGGACTTTAACATCGCCTGATCCCTTCTTCTATAGACTGCAATAATTTACCATGGCAGCCTATGGGATTTTCACTATGTTCCCATCAGGCCCTCGGGCTCCCTAGGTTTTTCACTATGGCATACCTCAGAGCCTTCAGAATTCCAAAGGCTGCCATAGCAAGCCAAAGGCTCCCTCGATCTCAGCACAGTATTTGCTGCTTGGTCCCTGGGAGCGCAGAGCTCCCAGAGAAAGGCTGCTCTGATGCAGAGGGGGGCAACTGACCACCGCATTTGAGGGGTTAAATGTCCATGACCGGCGTGTGTAAAACAGCAGGCTTATGACGCCCACTCAGCTCCCAAATGGACGCCATCTTTAAAATCCCGACTTGAGCTGTCCATGTACTATGCATGTCCAGAAGGGTGTACACAATAAGGCCACAATTCACGTCACAAAGAAGGTAGGATTAAACCTCACATTCCCTCTGAGCAGAAGAAGACGTTTTTGCAACCCAACCTCCACAACAAGACTTCAGTTACATGGTTCAGGCAGTTATGGCGCCCCCTACGCTAAGGAACTCTGCACAAAAGGGCAGACCCCGAATATAATTGCCAGTATCATTGGTAGTATAGTGGTGGGCATAGTGGTCTGCCAAGCAGTTGACCCGGGTTCGACTGTCGGCCAACTAACCGCTCTCTCAAGTAGGCGTTGGTGGTAGTGGTCTTTCAAACATTTGACCTTGGTTTACTCCTCGGCCAAAGAACTGCTCCCCTGAAAATAACGATGTCCATTCACATGTGCTGGATGTACAATATGGCAGTCATTTCTACTGAGGTCACCGGCCACCACCGCCAAACACATCTGCTGTATAGACCCATCACCCCTTCCTTCTTACCTGCATAGGTCATGTTTTTTGGATTTCCGTAGGGAGCCCCTGGCTGGACAGGGCTATAAACCGGATTCATGGTGGAAGACGGGAATCTCTGCAAGAAAACAAGAAACACAATGAAATAAATGAGGATAATGGAACAATGCGCACAAGAATTCTCGGCACACATCTAGCCACGAAGCCTGGCGGGTCAACAAGAACCTGGCGGGGGCCTGACGGGCACTGGTGATCACAATGTCTAGTTCTCTTTTGCTGAGTCTCAGAATTCCAGAACATCTCAAGGCACAGAGGTGGAGGACTCGGCCTTCTAAGAAAAGAAATAATGCACTCGCTCCTCTCCGAGATTTATGGGAAATCCTGAAGAGCCGCGGTTGATCCATGAAACACTGCGGCAGCTCTGCTGACTGTGGATAAGGGGATATCTTAAGTGACATCAGAAGACCTCTTCATACTGTGTGCAGAGCGTGGAAGAGGAGATAAGGTTCTCTTCACCGTACAGCTGGACGGGGGCACCTGCACTTATCTCCTGAGATCTCTGCTGTGAGGTCACCTGAGGACACCCTGTGACCCGAGGCGGCCATCTGCATGCCTTCCCAGATAAAAGCGGATGTCAAAACGGCAGCGAGGAGAACCAGCAAATAAAAACATAAAAAGGAAAATAAAAGCACGACCCAATGATTGTTTATGCTGGGAATGAAGAAGCCTGGTCTTCACAGATGGCGTCCTAACTCCTTCAACGTAGAAGTTACCACCAGGTCTGAACAACGGACAGGACAATCACACGACCTCCTCGTGAGGGAAACTGTATAGATGATGAATGGCGTGATTTACACTGCGCTATCAGACGCCAATGACGCAGCCAATCACAGGAACGATCAGATGTATCACAGGGAGATGAATGATCACAAGTAATACTACACAGAGGAACAAAGGCAGTATTATAGTAGTTATATTCTTGTACATAGGAGGCAGTATTATAGTAGTTCTATTCTTGTACATAGGAGCAGTATTATAGTAGTTATATTCTTGTACATAGGAGGCAGTATTATAGTAGTTATATTCTTGTACATAGGAGGCAGTATTATAGTAGTTATATTCTTGTACATAGGAGCAGTATTATAGTAGTTATATTCTTGTACATAGGAGCAGTATTATAGTAGTTATATTCTTGTACATAGGAGCAGTATTATAGTAGTTATATTCTTGTACATAGGAGCAGTATTATAGTAGTTATATTCTTGTACATAGGAGCAGTATTATAGTAGTTATATTCTTGTACATAGGAGCAGTATTATAGTAGTTATATTCTTGTACATAGGAGCAGTATTATAGTAGTTATATTCTTGTACATAGGAGCAGTATTATAGTAGTTATATTCTTGTACATAGGAGCAGTATTATAGTAGTTATATTCTTGTATATAGGAGGCAGTATTATAGTAGTTATATTCTTGTACATAGGAGGCAGTATTATAGTAGTTATATTCTTGTATATAGGAGCAGTATTATAGTAGTTATATTCTTGTAGATAGGAGGCAGTATTATAGTAGTTATATTCTTGTAGATAGGAGGCAGTATTATAGTAGTTATATTCTTGTACATAGGAGGCAGTATTATAGTAGTTATATTCTTGTACATAGGAGCAGTATTATAGTAGTTATATTCTTGTACATAGGAGGCAGTATTATAGTAGTTATATTCTTGTACATAGGAGGCAGTATTATAGTAGTTATATTCCTGTACATAGGAGGCAGTATTATAGTAGTTATATTCTTGTACATAGGAGCAGTATTATAGTAGTTATATTCTTGTATATAGGAGACAGTATTATAGTAGTTCTATTCTTGTACATAGGAGCAGTATTATAGTAGTTATATTCTTGTACATAGGGGGCAGTATTATAGTAGTTGTATTGCTGTGCACTGGGGGCAGCTTGGATTATCATTTAAGAATTTATGAAATGATGTACTTGCTGAATAGAGGATTTTTCTACTTTATTTAGACACTAACGAATTAAGCTACTGTCACATTAGCGTTTTCAAGTCCGCTATGGAGATCCGACATAATACAACCGGATCCGTTCATGACGGATGCATGCAGTTGTATTATGGTAACGGAAGCGTTTTTTGCAGATACATGACGGATCCGCAAAAAACGCTAATGTGAAAGTATCCTTACATAAAACGCGCTCCCAACAAGACCCCATGATTTACCTTTACATACAATAAAAAAAATTAAAAAAAATTTGATTCATCAGTATAAATGATTTTACAAGCATCAAAGGAGCATTCCCAGTGCAATCACTCGGTCACTACACACATTTACACTATTATCATCATCCAACATGAGTCGTTAGTGTTTGAACTGTAACGATTTTCTACTCGTCTAAATTAGTATTTATCACGCCTTAGTACACCGAGCCCTGTAGATGCAGTAACGGCGTTACCCTACGTGTGGGGATGACGGATAAGCAGTCCACTATAAAAGTAAATACACTTCTTTAGCGTCTGGCACAGAGAAAAAAAAAAACTAAGAACCCCCCCCTAAAAAACACTTGGCATACTTTTAGAAAACTTGAATGATGAAGTGCTGCGGCAGAGAGAACACCCATCATCCAGCAGGCGCAGCTGGTCCCTTTAGCAGTCTAGGAATAGTCAGACATGCTGAGCCTAGTAACATGACAAGATGGATGGGAGGAGGAAAACCAGCGCGCATCATTCAGGAAAAGATGTATGGCGGTGCGAATTTAAAGGGCCAGCAACCCTAAACTCTGCAGATTACAAAGGTGCAGCATTGGATATCATTCACACATGGCTGTAAACACGTGGACTTGGATGTCTAACAGTAGTTGTAATTGCCATTTAAAAGGGGGTATACAGGTTGTGCCAAAATCCTGTGATCAGCTTTAAAAGGGAACCTGTCACCAGGATTTTGTGTATAGAGCTGAGGCCATGGGTTGCTAGATGGCCGCAAGCACATCCGCAATACCCAGTCCGCATAGCTCTGTGTGCTTTTACTGTGTAAAAAAAAGGATTTGATACATATGCAAATTAACCTGAGAGGAGTCAGGGGCAGGGACTCCTCTCAGGGGCAGGGACTCCTCTCAGGGGCAGGGACTCCTCTCAGGGGCAGGGACTCCTCTCAGGGGCAGGGACTCCTCTCAGGGGCAGGGACTCCTCTCAGGGGCAGGGACTCCTCTCAGGGGCAGGGACTCCTCTCAGGGGCAGGGACTCCTCTCAGGGGCAGGGACTCCTCTCAGGGGCAGGGACTCCTCTCAGGGGCAGGGACTCCTCTCAGGGGCAGGGACTCCTCTCAGGGGCAGGGACTCCTCTCAGGGGCAGGGACTCCTCTCAGGGGCAGGGACTCCTCTCAGGGGCAGGGACTCCTCTCAGGGGCAGGGACTCCTCTCAGGGGCAGGGACTCCTCTCAGGGGCAGGGACTCCTCTCAGGGGCAGGGACTCCTCTCAGGGGCAGGGACTCCTCTCAGGGGCAGGGACTCCTCTCAGGGGCAGGGACTCCTCTCAGGGGCAGGGACTCCTCTCAGGGGCAGGGACTCCTCTCAGGGGCAGGGACTCCTCTCAGGGGCAGGGACTCCTCTCAGGGGCAGGGACTCCTCTCAGGGGCAGGGACTCCTCTCAGGGGCAGGGACTCCTCTCAGGGGCAGGGACTCCTCTCAGGGGCAGGGACTCCTCTCAGGGGCAGGGACTCCTCTCAGGGGCAGGGACTCCTCTCAGGGGCAGGGACTCCTCTCAGGGGCAGGGACTCCTCTCAGGGGCAGGGACTCCTCTCAGGGGCAGGGACTCCTCTCAGGGGCAGGGACTCCTCTCAGGGGCAGGGACTCCTCTCAGGGGCAGGGACTCCTCTCAGGGGCAGGGACTCCTCTCAGGGGCAGGGACTCCTCTCAGGGGCAGGGACTCCTCTCAGGGGCAGGGACTCCTCTCAGGGGCAGGGACTCCTCTCAGGGGCAGGGACTCCTCTCAGGGGCAGGGACTCCTCTCAGGGGCAGGGACTCCTCTCAGGGGCAGGGACTCCTCTCAGGGGCAGGGACTCCTCTCAGGGGCAGGGACTCCTCTCAGGGGCAGGGACTCCTCTCAGGGGCAGGGACTCCTCTCAGGGGCAGGGACTCCTCTCAGGGGCAGGGACTCCTCTCAGGGGCAGGGACTCCTCTCAGGGGCAGGGACTCCTCTCAGGGGCAGGGACTCCTCTCAGGGGCAGGGACTCCTCTCAGGGGCAGGGACTCCTCTCAGGGGCAGGGACTCCTCTCAGGGGCAGGGACTCCTCTCAGGGGCAGGGACTCCTCTCAGGGGCAGGGACTCCTCTCAGGGGCAGGGACTCCTCTCAGGGGCAGGGACTCCTCTCAGGGGCAGGGACTCCTCTCAGGGGCAGGGACTCCTCTCAGGGGCAGGGACTCCTCTCAGGGGCAGGGACTCCTCTCAGGGGCAGGGACTCCTCTCAGGGGCAGGGACTCCTCTCAGGGGCAGGGACTCCTCTCAGGGGCAGGGACTCCTCTCAGGGGCAGGGACTCCTCTCAGGGGCAGGGACTCCTCTCAGGGGCAGGGACTCCTCTCAGGGGCAGGGACTCCTCTCAGGGGCAGGGACTCCTCTCAGGGGCAGGGACTCCTCTCAGGGGCAGGGACTCCTCTCAGGGGCAGGGACTCCTCTCAGGGGCAGGGACTCCTCTCAGGGGCAGGGACTCCTCTCAGGGGCAGGGACTCCTCTCAGGGGCAGGGACTTCTCTCAGGGGCAGGGACTCCTCTCAGGGGCAGGGACTCCTCTCAGGGGCAGGGACTCCTCTCAGGGGCAGGGACTCCTCTCAGGGGCAGGGACTCCTCTCAGGGGCAGGGACTCCTCTCAGGTTAATTTGCACTTGTATCAAATCAGGGTTTTTTACACAATAAAAGCACACAGAGCTAAGGGGACTGGGTATTGCGGATGTGCTAGCGGCCATCTAGCAACCCATGTGCTCAGCTCTATACCAAAAATCCCGGTGACAGGTTCCCTTTAAGAAGTTCCATAGATCAGCCTGGATGAGCCTTCCTAATCCTGTACCAGCCTAACTCCGCCCACACCAGTGATGTCACCACCTAGGCGGAGTTTATTACACTACCACCTCCTCCATACCGTCAATACAGGGGGAGCGGTAATCTTATTTAGGTGTGAAATAAGAAAGCACTATTCTCTATTTTGCAATAATTTATTGTTCACTGGATACAGTCTGTGGTGTAAAGTATGGTGGTTGTTTTATGTTTTCATACCCTGGCTAGGCCCAGGGTACTATCTATATTTGGATGGAAACAGACTTTCCTATCTAAAATATTTATGACCCCCCCCCCCCCCCCCCGCCCTCTTCACATAAGATTACCATTGGCCAAACTCACCAAATCAATTTCGATTGTCTGAACAAACTCCAGATCATAAGAGTTCAGTAAGTCCCATCGTCGGTGTGCGACTGGCGGGGGTCCTGTCAGCAGGAAGGACCCTCATCAATCACACACTGATGGCCTAGCCAGAGGTGGGCAACCTGCAGCACGCCAGCCGAGGTGAAACTACAATTCCCAGCATTTATTTCTCTGAGAGTTCCGAGAAGAGCATAGCAAATATGCATGCTGGGAGTTGTAGTTTCACAACAGCTGGAGTGCCGCAGGTGGCCCACCCGTGGTCCTAGCCTAAAGGGAAGATGCTAACAGCCAGGAAAGCTGGCAGACTTCTGCAGCTCTGCCATTCAGGAATCTGGGCAAGTTAGGTGACGGACTCTATAGAAGTTATAATAGCCGGACCACTGACAACCATCCAATACTGTCCGGGAGATTTCAATGAATCCAACTATATCAGTCTGCACATGTAGAAAGGAGACTGCTCAAGCCAAGGGGGTATTTCAGGACTTCAATATTGATGGTCTATCCTCAGGATAGGACTTCAGTATCAGACCAGTGGGGGTCCAACGCTGCAGAACCTCCTAATGCACACCTCGGCTGCTGCAGAACCTCCTAATGCACACCTCGGCTGCTGCAGAACCTCCTAATGCACACCTCGGCTGCTGCAGAACCTCCTAATGCACACCTCGGCTGCTGCAGAACCTCCTAATGCACACCTCGGCTGCTGCAGAACCTCCTAATGCACACCTCGGCTGCTGCAGAACCTCCTAATGCACACCTCGGCTGCTGCAGAACCTCCTAATGCACACCTCGGCTGCTGCAGAACCTCCTAATGCACACCTCGGCTGCTGCAGAACCTCCTAATGCACACCTCGGCTGCTGCAGAACCTCCTAATGCACACCTCGGCTGCTGCAGAACCTCCTAATGCACACCTCGGCTGCTGCAGAACCTCCTAATGCACACCTCGGCTGCTGCAGAACCTGAAAATACGCACCTCGGCTGCTACAGAAACTCCTAAAATGGTGTCTGGATGTGAAAATACGAATGAGAAATTTCTTCCACTTTTATCAGGCTGCATCCTTCCAAGGGACAACATACAGAAGGCGGATGGAGGTGTCACACATTAAGCACAGGGGACGGCGAGTATTTACATGGGATTCTGTGCATTGTCCCCGAGACGCCTGCACCTGGTAGGACATGAAACCCCCTGACACATAAGATGGATGGTGAAGATGATCTGCAGGAGCATACTGATGGATAGCAGTGAGGGGGACACTGCAGCACAGCATGACGGCACATACGCTGCACCCCCCTGGGGAGAGAATCAGAATAAAAAGCAGGAAGCTGCAGAACACAAACTGGAGCAGCGACACTACGAGCGTGAGGTCCGCTCCTGACCTACTGCAGATACACAGATAAGAATGACAAATCTAAGACAATAGCAGCTATCCTAACGGTTCAAGACTTCAGTTATTAAAGATTTTGCCACTCCTTTCAATGAACAGTAAAAAAAATGTACAAGAATATAACTACTATAATACTACCTCCTATGTACAAGACTATAACTACTATAATACTGCTCCTATGTACAAGAATATAACTACTATAATACTGCTCCTATGTACAAGAATATAACTACTATAATACTGCTCCTATGTACAAGAATATAACTACTATAATACTGCTCCTATGTACAAGAATATAACTACTATAATACTGCTCCTATGTACAAGAATATAACTACTATAATACTGCTCCTATGTACAAGAATATAACTGCTATAATACTGCTCCTATGTACAATATAACTACTATAATACTGCCTCCTATGTACAAGAATATAACTACTATAATACTGCTCCTATGTACAAGAATATAACTGCTATAATACTGCCTCCTATGTACAAGAATATAACTACTATAATACTGCTCCTGTGTACAAGAATATAACTACTATAATACTGCTCCTATGTACAAGTATATAACTACTATAATACTGCTCCTATGTACAAGAATATAACTGCTATAATACTGCTCCTGTGTACAAGAATATATAACTACTATAATACTGCTCCTATGTACAATATAACTACTATAATACTGCCTCCTATGTACAAGAATATAACTACTATAATACTGCTCCTATGTACAAGAATATAACTACTATAATACTGCTCCTATGTACAAGGATATAACTACTATAATACTGCTCCTATGTAGTAGAATATAACTACTATAATACTGCTCCTATGTAGTAGAATATAACTACTATAATACTGCTCCTATGTACAAGAATATAACTACTATAATACTGCTCCTATGTACAAGAATATAACTACTATAATACTGCTCCTATGTACAAGAATATAACTACTATAATACTACCTCCTATGTACAAGAATATAACTACTATAATACTACCTCCTATGTACAAGAATATAACTACTATAATACTGCTCCTCTGTACAAGAATATAACTACTATAATACTGCTCCTATGTACAAGAATATAACTACTATAACACTGCTCCTATGTACAAGAATATAACTACTATAACACTGCTCCTATGTACAAGAATATAACTACTATAATACTGCCTCCTATGTACAAGACTATAACTACTATAATACTGCCTCCTATGTACAGTAATATAACTACTATAATACTGCTCCTATGTACAAGAATATAACTACTATAATACTGCCTCCTATGTACAAGAATATAACTACTATAATACTGCCTCCTATGTACAAGAATATAACTACTATAATACTGCTCCTATGTACAAGAATATAACTACTATAATACTGCTCCTATGTACAGGAATATAACTACTATAATACTGCCTCCTATGTACAAGAATATAACTACTATAATACTGCTCCTATGTACAAGAATATAACTACTATAATACTGCTCCTATGTACAGGAATATAACTACTATAATACTGCCCCCTATGTACAAGAATATAACTACTATAATACTGCCTCCTATGTACAAGAATATAACTACTATAATACTGCTCCTATGTAGTAGAATATAACTACTATAATACTGCTCCTATGTACAAGAATATAACTACTATAATACTGCTCCTATGTACAAGAATATAACTACTATAATACTGCTCCTATGTACAAGAATATAACTACTATAATACTGCCTCCTATGTACAAGAATATAACTACTATAATACTACCTCCTATGTACAAGAATATAACTACTATAATACTGCTCCTCTGTACAAGAATATAACTACTATAATACTGCCTCCTATGTACAAGAATATAACTACTATAACACTGCTCCTATGTACAAGAATATAACTACTATAATACTGCTCCTATGTACAAGAATATAACTACTATAACACTGCTCCTATGTACAAGAATATAACTACTATAATACTGCTCCTATGTACAAGAATATAACTACTATAATACTGCTTCTATGTACAAGAATATAACTACTATAATACTACCTCCTATGTACAAGAATATAACTACTATAATACTGCCCCCTATGTACAAGAATATAACTACTATAATACTGCCTCCTATGTACAAGAATATAACTACTATAATACTGCTCCTATGTACAAGAATATAACTACTATAATACTGCTCCTATGTACAAGAATATAACTACTATAATACTGCCTATGATAATACCTGCCTGTAACCCCGAGGTGATCATTGTTACTTCGATCACTTGCCCGCACGGTGCCGTCACTCTAGTGTATGATGGACGACGTCTGGCATATCAACTAAAAAATTCTGAACGAAAATAGTGTAACTTCTGGGAAAAGCACCAAATGTATTAGACAGCGGAGGACCCAGTGCAATTCCTCATGTCCCCTGCTGGGGCGCTACACTTGTTCACTGCACATTAGAGCAGATGCCTAAACACTGCATCACCGTCAGTACACCGATGGTCTAACTTTTAGTAATTTAAGGATTTTTTTCCCCACCAGCAATCTTTATAAAAGATATAAGTAGAAGGAAAGAGTTTTTCAAAAGGAGGTCGATTTCCCTTTAAAAGAAGAGCGGAGAAGGTTCTTGAAGAGGGAGCGGAGGAAGTCTACAAAGCACCGATGACAATTCCAAGAGACACAATCCTCTGCTGTAACCAAGCAACCGTACATACACCAGACAGCGACAATCACACCGGGTGCGGAGCGAAGGAAGCTCTCAGACAGCGCTGATTAAATAATGACACCTTACCGTCTCCTAACCAGAGCTATGAGGGCGGCGCGTGTGATGGTGGGCACTGCCCCCGGGGGCGACGGCTCGTTAGAGATAATAACTAGATTAATAGCAATAAGGAAATTATTATAGAAAGTAAAATATTTAACAGGGTTTTACAGGATTACAACAGCGATGTGCAATTATTAGGACAGATCTTTGGGTTCAACTTCCAGCTCCCCAATCAGCTGACTGAGAGGGGCCACAGTGAACGCTTCATCCCACTGGTAGTGGATGTGCCCCACTGTAAAAAGGGACTGGGCTGCAATACCGGCCACAGCCACTAGAAGTAGTATGGAGCTGTGCCCGGTAGTAAATGGGATAGAAGTGTGATACCGGCCACAGCCACTAGAAGTAGTATGGAGCTGTGCCCGGTAGTAAATGGGATAGAAGTGTGATACCGGCCACAGCCACTAGAAGTAGTATGGAGCTGTGCCCGGTAGTAAATGGGATAGAAGTGTAATACCGGCCACAGCCACAGGTAGAAGTATGGAGCTGTGCCCGGTAGTAAATGGGAGAGAACTGTAATATCGGCCACAGCCACTAGTAGTAAATAGTATAGATGTGCCCGGTAGTAAATGGGAGAGAACTGTAATACCGACCACAGCCACTAGTAGAAGTATGGAGCTGTGCCCGGTAGTAAATAGTATAGAACTGTAATACCGGCCACAGCCACTAGTAGAACTATGGAGCTGCGCTCCCATCTCTATTGGACTTAGCAGGGAAAATGTATGTACATAATAAATACCAAGTAAAAAAGAAAAAGAAAAATGCCGCTATAAAAAAAAAAAAAAAAAACATCTGACTTATTTTTTTCACAATAAATATGAAGGAGAACTTAAAGGGGCATTCCAAGGGAAAAATATTGATGACCTGTCCATAGGATGGGGGGTCCCAGGTGTTTGGCTTCAGGCCATCAATATCGGGAGCTTGGGTAACCACTTCAGAGGTCAGTAGCGTACAGCCGAGGGCGCTGTCCTCCTCCTTCTCCTCCTCTCCGGAGGCCCTGGCAGTGCCCTGTGAGGCACACACACGCTGCCCGCCCTCATACCAGCCGGTGGCTGCTCCTACATCGTGTCCCCAGTGCCTGCATGAGATCACTAAGTGGTGAACTATCCATCTGCTGACACGAGGGAGCTGCGGACATGGCGTGGAGACCAAGCTGGCAGCACGTGGAGATGGCGGTACGAACGGATATATAACCGAGAGAACGGAGGCGGAACGGACAAAAACTGCACCTGCCAACGCGACCGACTTAAAGGAGCACTACACCTAGTTGTCTGAAGGTAGCCAGCAGTGTAAAGAATGGTGGATATCATTGTGGATGTAACGGTAACATCCACAATCATGTAACCTAGTCATACACGTATTAAATGCATACATGATTGATGTAGCCATGGCAACCAGATTAGCGCCTCTCATTTCGGCTAGAGTCACACAGCACTTCCCGCCTGCACACCGTACCTCAGAGTCAGAGTAAAGATTTCATACGTACAATGTCCGGCACCATCTTCTCAGCTATACCGCCATCTACTGCAGAGGCCCTGCTCCTCCGGACAAGCAGGCTGCGGGGAGAGCGACTGAGCATGTGTGACCACCAGCACTCAGCTCAATAGGTGGACGTGCTATACACTGTGAACACCAGGTGGCACCATACTACATAAGCAAATGTGCCCCAAGCACCGCCATACTATGTGGGCAAATGTACACCAGGTGGCACCAATAAATGTAAATTAATCCCAAGCAGCCCCATACTACATAAGTAAACGCCAGGTGGTGTCATGCTACGTAAATAAATACACTAGTTGGAGCCATAGTACATAGGCAAATGTACGCCAGATGGCGCCATACTATATAAGCAAATGTACTCCAGGTGGCGCCATACTATATAGGCAAATGTACATCAGGGCGCCATACTATATAAGTAAATGTACTCCAGGTGGCGCCATACTATATAGGCAAATGTCCTCCAGGTGGCACTATACTGTGTAAGTAAATGTCCTCCAGGTGGCGCCATACTGAGTAAAAGTCATAACTCTAACACTGGTTGGATTTTTAACATGAAATAGCAAATAAGCTTCATTTTTAGGATCTATCCCAGGGATACCCAACCTGCGAACCTCCAGCTGTTGAAAAACTACAATTCCCAGCTTGCTTTAAAGAGGACCTTTCATCTATATAATTTTAATAAACTAATAACCCTACCTAATAGTGCGGCTTCCACTGATGTTCCCCCTTTTTTTTTTTTTTTTAAATCGGCCACCGAATGTTGAAATAATAGCCCCGTTTGTTCTGCTGCAGCGCCTGTCACTCAAGCGCTTTTTTGTATGGGGCGTTGCTAAACTTTTTTCTTTGCTATGGGCCTTGGCTGAGAGCGCAGCCAATCAGAGCGCTCCTCTCTCAGCCAGGCAGAAGGAGCTAAAGTGCAGCGATGTCTAGGGGATGATTATGATACTTACCCTGCCGCTCGTACCGCTGCTTCCACACCCGTCGCGTCCCTCGGCCGGTCTATCTGATCTTTCGCTGATCTTTCTATCTGATCTGCCTGGCTGAGAGAGGAGCGCTCTGATTGGCTGCGCTCTCAGCCAAGGCCCATAGCAAAGAAAAAAGTTTAGCAACGCCCCATACAAAAAAGCGCTTGAGTGACAGGCGCTGCAGCAGAACAAACGGGGCTATTATTTCAACATTCGGTGGTCGATTTAAAAAAAAAAAAAAAAGGGGGAACATAAGTGGAAGCCGCACTATTAGGTAGGGTTATTAGTTTATTAAAATTATACTGATGAAAGGTCCTCTTTAACAACTGTAGGCTGTCCAGGCACGCTGGGAGTTGTAGTTTTGCAGCAGCTGGAGGGCCGCAGGTTGGTCATCCCTGATTGATCTATCCCATGAATGGTGGAGCACCTCTCAAATTCTACAAGCCAGAATGGCTTCCCTTATTTGATGTTAAAAACCTAATGAGGAGTGGGCGCCATGGCGGACTAGGTGCTGAGGGGGGTCTTGGATTATTTGAGAAGCAATGAACTGATGGGAACGTGGAGCCATGGAGCAGAGAAATGGCCTCCCCGTGTAGACCCAGGTCTCAGGACCATAGGTCAGGAGCACAGCTCCATTTCCCCATATCACAATCACTTCTATGGGAGCTGCAGAAAACACGTAGAACGCCCCCCCCCCCCCCTCCTCGGCTGTCTATGCATCAGCGCCCAAACCCAGCCGAGATGGGTGACCTGTGTGATGGCGGCACAGATAACGGCGTGGTATGGCACTTCTCTATAATGTAAGGGTGAAGATGTGACTACCAGGGAAGCTTCCGTGACCGGGGCGCAGCTTCCCCTAGGAAGGTTGTGTACTGACCTGGTGGAGAACGGATTTCCCGGACGCACCGCGGTTTGTAGCATTGCTGTATCTCAGCGCTATATGTGATTGAGGTTTTATTGATGGCTCCTCAAAAGTAAGGCTCTTGCCTCCAAGACCTCACCGATAAATGCCCTTTACAACGCGGCGATACGTTTGCATCACGTGGACTGTCGCGGCTGGTTAATCATTCAGGATGCGCTTACATAGCACGAAAAACAAAAAAACTGCAACTACTCGGCCCCCACACGAGTGGATAAGTGTGAAACGCGAGGAGGCAAAGAAAACAACAAAGAAAAGAGATTATTTTTTTCTAATCTTTGCGCTTGTTGCGCCCTAATTTACATACAAACAAAAAAACATAAAATACAATCTCGCCCATAAAACTAATTCTCATACTAGCACAATAAAAAAAAAAAAAAAAAAAAAAAAATGGGTGCTGAAACGCAAAAGTGGTAAAATAAATAAATAAATGAATCGAGCTGGGAATTAAGGGGGCATCTGCATAGCGCCACCTGCTGTTTGTTCTTTTCCTCATTCTGTTTAGCTCAGTAACATCCTGAAGGAGGTCACACATGCTCCGTTCCATCCATCTACTGCCATCATCTACAGTTAAAAGCCGATAATTACTGATAGTTAGTGGTAGAGAGCTGCAGCAGAAAGGGCACGCCCCATGTGCTGTGCAAGGGAGAGAGCTGCGGCAGAAAGGATATACACCCCCCCCCCCCCTTCCAGGTGCAAAAGGGAGAGAGCTGCGGCAGAAAGGACATATCCGCTGAGCTAAATCTTCCTTTTTCTGTGCATTCCGTTTCCGTATTTCCGTTCCACAAAAGAACAGAACACGTCCTATTACTGTCCGCATTACGGACAAGGATAGGACTTCTATTAGGGGGCGGCTGTCCCGTTCCGCTACATACGGAATGCACACAGACGTCATCCGTATTTTGTTGCGGACCGCGGTCGTGTTCATGAGGCCCAAGTCTGCACCTTCCCAGCAGCTCTCATGGACTGGATTACACCATCCGACCAGTATATTACACCAGTAGTCGGCTCTAATGCATGGCAGCTAACGATGGTGAATGCAGTGGCGTTACGCCCGCAGGTTGTCGCTCGCAGCCTGACAGTCTGCAGATAATCGCTCCTTCCGTATTTCTGTTGAACCACATTCACTATCAGCAGCTGCGGATGGCGGCACGACACGTCACGTAACCCTCGCTAAATCCATGCGCAACTCCATCAATATGTATGGAGCAGATTTTACATCATAGAAAATGTCTGCGACAAATCCGGAAAATGTGAACAAATCCCAATTAAACTTCAGGTTCCAGCAGCTTAAAAACCCCAGGTCCAGTGCGTCCCACCACCTGGAACAGAAGACCCTTCCCCAGACTCAGCAGCTACAGATATAGCTTTCGTGGCCATTTCAAATAAGTCGAATACTAAGGATACTTTCTTCTAAAAACAGCGCCACGTCTGTCCTCAGGTAATGCACGGTACTGCAAGTTGAGGTCACAAAAGGGGGGGGATGGAGATCTTTAGGGGGCAGCTGAGGTATCGCATTGTTTTTATCAATCTGAGATGATCATCTACATCAGGGATCAGCAACCTCTAGTACTCCAGCCGTTGTGAAACTACAACTCCCAGCATGCTCCCTTCACTTCTATGGGAGATCTGAGAACAGACGAGCTATTGTGCATGCTGGGAGTTGTAGTTTCACTGGCGGTTGCCGATGCCTGATCTAGATTATATCAGGTAAATAAAAACAATGCGATCCCTCAGCTGCTCCTGGAAGATCTCCATCCCCTACACAATATGTAGCCCCCCCGCCCCTTCTCCGACCGCCGCTAGATTCGTATCATCCTAATGATGTCAAACGCGACATCTCAGCTATTTCTATAGCCAAGATGAGCGGTAATAAACAACACGTCAATCAAATAAACCTGCAATAAAGAAAAACTGGGACGACTTACCTGTTCTACAAAGATAAGTGGTCCTGGATCCTGCTCAGACCTGAAAGCAGCGGAAACAGAAGGAACCAGAGATCAAGTGAGGCGAAGACAGAAGAAGAAAGGATCAGATCGCGGTCATTTCAGATAGTTGTCCTAGAAAAGGTCCGATAAGCGATCCCTGCGAAAGAGCAAACATCTAATGAGACAGGAAAACGTACAAGCAACTAAACCGCACAGAGAACACAAGTATATATACTGTGTGTATTACTATTATTACTGCAACTCAGTGCTCCATGACTGGTTAGGTACTACTTTTGCTTACCGTCTTATACCCTGCGTGTATTTGTTTTCTTATATGATAATCTGATCACAGTACCTCGGATTCTGACTCTATGAGGGTTTATAACTACTATAATACTGCCTCCTATGTACAGGAATATAACTACTATAATACTGCTCCTATGTACAAGAATATAACTACTATAATACTGCTCCTATGTACAAGAATATAACTACTATAATACTGCTCCTATGTACAAGAATATAACTACTATAATACTGCCTCCTATGTACAAGAATATAACTACTATAATACTGCCTCCTATGTACAAGAATATAACTACTATAATACTGCCTCCTATGTACAAGAATATAACTACTATAATACTGCTCCTATGTACAAGAATATAACTACTATAATACTGCCTCCTATGTACAAGAATATAACTACTACGACACTTTTCTATCCTGCAGCGTCCAGTAAAAAAAAAAACAAAAAAAAAAAACACTTTACACTGGAGCTCTATTGTGAACGGATGCCGCTATACAGCGTCTGTCTGAAGCATCGGTTATCGCATCCGTTTTTTATATATGTTAAACAGATGGCACAAACCTGATGTGAACACAGCCTAACATATCCATAAACCTCATTCACCCGGCGGGAGGCAAGATGGCATTATTTTTGGCCTCCGCCAGTAGACCTTTGTTTTTGTTTTTTGTAAGAAAGTTAGAGTCGTTGACTATGCAGCGGTATACAGTAAAACGTATAGTGTGCCCATACAGCGGGATACGTCACAGCTGTCGGCGGTATAGGTTCTGGCGTATACATCACAGGCTGAAGACCATGGGAGCTGTCCCTAAAAGCAATCGATTTTCAACCTCTAAATGTGCCTCCTTTCATTTACAGCAACCAGAGGTCTTGAAAATAAAGCAGAAATGAACGTGAAGTTTATAGAAAGCCGCTGAGCTCTCCATTATACAAGGCTGGATGACCTCAGGGCGTCTCTGCGCACAGGAGGGGGCGCGCAGGGGTCCGGAGGACACCACACCTCTGCTTGCTGCCAGTTCACCCACAGGCAGGATGGCCGCTTCACCTCCGCAGAGATCGGCTTCCGTAATAAACCAGAAGCTCGGGGCGAGGAAGCAAAATCTACTTTATAAGAGATTCCCACAATGAAATCTGCAAAACACGCCCCGGGGACCCTCGGCGGCCCGCACCAGAGCGCCTACTGACACCGGTCTTACATTCCATGAAGGCCACACAATACTACGGCGGCACATGTGACGGCTCCGCGGTGTAAAATCACAGGTTACCGTCATGTGAACCCTGAGGTCACATGACATAGGCCGCAATCATCCGGCGATCCCTTCCGCGAGCCCCCAATAGTCTCTTTTCTGTGCCGTCCCAGAGGGGCCGAGAACATGACCCCGTAATGTCAGGATGGGTACAGAATAGAATGCAATTTTCTGGCATTTTAGTTTTTTATTACAGTTCTGCTCGGCAGTGGTCACAGCAGTTACTCGCTCGTGTAGGAGGCAGCGCAGAGTCCGCATCTCCAGGGAAAAAGGTCTCTATCGCAGCCTAATGGGTCCAGGGTCTTCGGACGCCGGCGGTGACGCTTTGTGAAGATGTGGTCGCTGGCGGCCGGAGAAGTCCATCGCTCGGCCGTCCAGGAGACATTCATTCTCTGCTCTGTGATACAAGTTAATACCCGGCGTATGACCTTTAAGTATCCTTCTAATACTTCCCTGACATTTAAAAACCTGAACGGCTAAAGAAATAGAGATTTCAGCAAGACAGGAAGCAAAAAAAAAAACACACAAAACACAATTAAGACAGAGCAGAACCAGGACAGAGACCTACGGAGAAGGGACAGGACGACGGCTGCCAGATCCACATGTGTACATCACACATACTTATACTCCAGTCACATCCAAAGCTGCAGTCAAACATTCTGCTGCCCACCACTTGGAATTGGTCAGCACTGCATTGGCTAAAACAGCCTTAAAGTTTAGAGGAACTCCCCTAGAGCTCCATCTACTGCACCAGACCTACAAGGGCGTTCTCAGACCCCCACCAATGTCATATTGAGCGCCTGTCCCGAGATCATCGATATTAAAATCTTTTAAGCTCATAGGTCTGCAAGTAAACTTTCATTTCACACTTTGGGTGTGAATGGAGAAGAAAACAATCATCAGCAAAGACAAGTCCTCACCAAGTGGCTTAAGTTTCTCTGCAGATTTTAACTGTGGAGTTTTCTTTAAGGCTATGTTCACACAGTGGAAATTTCACATGCAGCTGGTCACATAGTCCTCCCCGAAATCTTCAGCCCATTGGTTCCAAAGGGAACACACCAAGCCATTTTTCTTCACCTTTGGCAGTTGTTGAGATGGGAGCTCGGAGAACCCTCAGGAGGTCAGGAG
Source organism: Bufo bufo (assembly GCF_905171765.1). Lineage (NCBI taxonomy): Eukaryota > Metazoa > Chordata > Amphibia > Anura > Bufonidae > Bufo > Bufo bufo. The sequence continues at coordinate 686,206,257 of NC_053391.1, forward strand.
ATGGGAGCGCCAGAGAACCCTCAGAGGTCAGGAGATGGGAGCGCCAGAGAACCCTCAGAGGTCAGGAGATGGGAGCGCCAGAGAACCCTCAGAGGTCAGGAGATGGGAGCGCCAGAGAACCCTCAGAGGTCAGGAGATGGGAGCGCCAGAGAACCCTCAGAGGTCAGGAGATGGGAGCGCCAGAGAACCCTCAGAGGTCAGGAGATGGGAGCGCCAGAGAACCCTCAGAGGTCAGGAGATGGGAGCGCCAGAGAACCCTCAGAGGTCAGGAGATGGGAGCGCCAGAGAACCCTCAGAGGTCAGGAGATGGGAGCGCCAGAGAACCCTCAGAGGTCAGGAGATGGGAGCGCCAGAGAACCCTCAGAGGTCAGGAGATGGGAGCGCCAGAGAACCCTCAGAGGTCAGGAGATGGGAGCGCCAGAGAACCCTCAGAGGTCAGGAGATGGGAGCGCCAGAGAACCCTCAGAGGTCAGGAGATGGGAGCGCCAGAGAACCCTCAGAGGTCAGGAGATGGGAGCGCCAGAGAACCCTCAGAGGTCAGGAGATGGGAGCGCCAGAGAACCCTCAGAGGTCAGGAGATGGGAGCGCCAGAGAACCCTCAGAGGTCAGGAGATGGGAGCGCCAGAGAACCCTCAGAGGTCAGGAGATGGGAGCGCCAGAGAACCCTCAGAGGAGGATGACGTCTTGATCATCCCTCGACGTCTACCACTGTGGAGTTTGGATGGAGATACCCATACAGGGCTTTATTAGGACCCCCTCCCCTATTCACAGACCTCTTTCCTGAATCCTCCACACAAGTGCACGCTTGGCCGAGCATGCACGTGTCCTGTATAGGGAGAAAGTCGTCACCACAGCCATCTGCCCGGCAATAAAAAGGATCAGACATGTTGAAAATCTGCTGCCCAATCCTTCTCCTTATATTCAGTTGAGGACAGAGAAGACCCCATAAATATTAGATGGTCGGCCTTAACCAGTGGGTTCAGCTTAAAGGGTTTTTCCAGGAAATCAATATAGATGACCTACTGGTGGCACCCCACCGATCAGCTGTTTGAAGAGGATCACAGCAACTGGTAGGACTGCTGCAGCCTGTTCACAGCGCCGTACATTGCATAGTGGCTGTGCTAGGTATTGCAGCTCAGCCTCCACATGACTGAGGAAGAGCTGATCAATGTTGGTCCTGGGGGTCAGACCACCACCGATCAGATACCGATGACCTATCCCGAGGGTAAAACCCTGTTAAGGCTGCACATGCATCGTGTCTCAGCCAGCATGACGTCACCAGATAGCTCTAGCGTTGCACGTCCAGGCTACGGCGGTGTCTGCGTGTACACCTACAGTGGAAATCCAGGGCTATTAAGTATGAAGCCCTCAGTTACAACGGAGGTGACCATTGACGCAGCCGTGTCTGGGTTTCGTCTCCATAATACACCCCATGTGCCCTTCATAGCGGGCGATCAGGGTCACTGCGGGTGCTACGCCAGCACAAGAGATGCTGCAAACATCTTACTGATGACAAGCAAATATATGAAAGAAACAGCGGTGGCTCTACAGCTCGCACAAGGTACGCAGCGATCAATGCAGGGTTATATGAGCGCCCCCTGGATGCAGACCTGACACTGGCCAGGGCTTATGGATCTAGGGCGGGTTGTCAGGATCCACTTGCATTGTGCTGATGCAGGTCTCAATTTCAGGTCGCCGGGATCTAGGTTGCGCACATTTAGTGGCCACCATAGAAATATCCCCTCCCCCCCCCCCCCCCAAAAAAAAAGTCCTGGTAAATGCCGACAAGAAGCCGGGTTCCGTGACTGTTAGGTATGCCGGCCACGCAGGCCGATCCTGGCACTCGGCGCACGTTCCGGGAGAAGGGATTAATCTCCAATTTGTCCACACATGCAAGCAGCCAAAATGAAAGTCATCCAGGATGCTGGCAAATTAGACTGAGTGCAGGAATAATTCAGGGTGGTCCCAACACCACGGCGCGTACCGCACAACGCAGGGGTCTAAAAATCCCGCTGTCGTCCCACAATAACGCCTCCAAAGTAATTTCATATTTACAATCAGCTAATGGAGGAGAAGCCAACAAATCAGACGCAGGCACAGTATAATGTATACCTTGTACTGTCCTCCAGAGCTGCATTCATAATTCTGCAGGCTTCAGAGCTGGAATACCCCAGCATTCCCTGCTACAGATCGTTGGTGCGGACACCTACATTATTTGTGGGCAACAGCAGTATCGATCGCTCCTCCCCATACTGTGGAGGAGATCGCTGCGTGTAATGTGTTTGGCCTTACTCCCCCCCCCCCCCCAAGAGGGGTCCATTAGCAGCAACCTCATACAGTTTGTATTGGGGCACCTAGCGGTCTCTATCCCCGATCAAGCTTGTGCGCCAAATGCTTTCTTCTAGCGCCACGCTTGTCCATGGGTTGCGTCTAGTATTGCAGCTCAGGCCCACTGAAGTGAACGTAATGCCACAGGCAACCTGTGCACAGGCGCGCCGCTGTTTAAAGAAAGCAGCCATGTGTTTCCTAACCATGCACAACCCCTTTAAATTAACACCGCCGCCGCAACAGCAGCCAATTCCGAGTGACACGTACGCAGCGTCAGGACATCGCCGAGCTTTGTGCTATTCATTTCCATCTTACGCCGCGTGCGAGGCGTTACTCATTAATCTGAAAAGCTCCATAACAATAACCCATCAGGATGAATATAATTGCAATTACTGAAACGTTCAGACGAGAGCTGGATACAGAGAGCGCGGCGCCGAGAGCGGGCGAAGACGACAGTGAACGGACAATCAGATATCAGACGACGGGCGGAAGGTCAAACGGCAGCTGTGAAGCACAATGAGACAAAGGGAGGGCTTGTGGCGTCCTGCGGCATCCGAATCCAGCTGTACCTGCCTCCTCACCAGCGCCGCGCTCATCGCCTGCTCCGCCAGCTACACCGGACCCGGAGGACAGAACACGGAAGACGACGCAAGCGAAAGCTTTAAAAGATGAAACGGTCTCCAGATACCCAAGCGTCACTCGAGGGTGAGCGCTACCTCTGCCCTGCCCATGAGGGGGATGAAAACTTATTGTACGTGCCCCCCCCAACACGAAAATATTCTGCGGCCCTGACTAAAGACACAAAAGGGAAGGACTTACGCCTCGTGAACACAACCGAACCAAAACAGAGGCCTACCGCGTGCGTTCCGGATTTTTCTCACCTCCCATCAACAGAAACGGCTATTCCCATCGGCAAATACAGACAAGAAGAGGGCACGCTCCGAGAATCGCAGAACGGACACGTGGATGCATGAAAAATACGGATGTGTGCACGCCCCCACAGAAATCAATGGTTAAGGGCTCATTCACACCAACGTGTGCTGCCCGTTGCCGTATTGCTGAACGCATTTGCGGATATGCAATACACAGGCGCTGTTCCGTGTGCGTTCCGCATCACGAATGCGGACCCATTCACTTCAATGGGTCTGCAAAAAAAGAACATGCTCTATCTTTTTGCGGAACAGACGGATCGCGGACCCATTCAAGTGAAAGGGTCCGTGATCTCCATGCGGCTGGGCCACGGTCGGTGCCCGTGCATTGCGGACCGCAATTTGCAGTCCACAGCACGGGCTTCACACGGTTGTGTGAACAAGCCCTTAGTGTGCTATCTGCGCGCAAGGCCAATCGGGTACAAAAAAAAAGCGCGGTTGCGTTCATGAGCTTAGGGCTCCATACACACAACAGTATGCATTTTGCAGACCGCAAAAAAAATAAAAAATCATGACATCCGTGTTGCATCCGTTTTTTTGCGGATCCACTGTAACAATGCCTGTCCTTGGCCGCAAAACCAAGGATAGGACATGTTCTATTTCTTTTTGTAGCGAACATGCAGACACCATGGTGATGGATCATGTGATGACCGGAGTGACGTCACCACAGGTCCTGTTCAGCAAAGAAGGAGACAGACGAGCGCCAGCAAGTGGATTAAGGGGAGTTAAATTTAAAAAAAATATATATATTTTAACCCCTCCAGCCCTATTGTACTAAGCATTCTGGATTCAGAATGCTATTATTTTCCCTTATAACCATGTTATAAGGGAAAATAATAATGATCGGGTCTCCATCCCGATCGTCTCCTAGCGACCGTGCACTTGCTTGCGATTTTCACGCAACCTCATTCACTTCTATGGGGCATGCGTTGCGTGAAAAACGCAGAATATAGAGCATGCTGCGATTTTCACGCAACGTACAAGTGATGCGTGAAAATCACAGCTCATGTGCACAGCCCCATAGAAATGAATGGGTCGGTATTCAGTGCGGGTGCAATGCGTTCACCTCACGCATCGCATCCGCGCGGAATACTCGCCGGTGTGAAAGGGGCCTTAGGGTTAGGGGTTTTTTTTTTCTGTGTCCGTTTCTGTTTTTTTTTTTTTTTTTTTTTTTTGCGGCCTGTATGCGGAGCCCTCCACTTCAATGGGTTTGCAAAAAAAAAAGGACTCCATGTGCATTCCGTTTCTGTATGTCCACATGGTGGATCTTTGAATGCAAAATACATACGGGTGTGTGCATGAGCCCTTAAGGAGTCAGTCAAGTCGCAGCTTTGATCAATGTCAAGGAACAGCTGCAAAAGCTAAGATATTCGGACATACAAAGCTAGTTCTGCACGCCTATAAATCTCCAGAAGACCACGACCACTGATGAGGACAAGAGGTAAAGGTTCACCGCCACTAGTCAACCTTTGGGTCTAGTAAGTGGATGAAATGGTGCTCACTGGTTGGCCTACTGCACAGATATCCCAAATTAAAGGGGTCCTCCAGGACTTTGACAGCCTAACCTTAGAATCAGTAGAGGGTCCAAAAACCAGCAGAGTAATGGGGCCCTGTGGCATATTCGTACATGGGGCTACTCGGGACAAGTTGCGATACCAGACACAGGGGCTAGTACAAGCAGAGGACGAGAGCGCAGTGTATTCTGTGCCGTGGTCTCTGGATGGGACTGTGGTCCACCCACAGATACACAAGCGTGCCGGCTTACGAGAGAATTTGGGAATGGGAAGTTGATCCATTTCTATGAGGCTCTTGTGGATGGCGGTGATAACGGTACATCAGTAACAGGATCCCACGTGCTCTGCCAAGTACTACTATAGCAGGTGGGAAGAGCGCCGGCCGATTTTCATGCTGAATCGTTTCCCGTGAACTGAAATTTTTACAGGTCACAGGCGCACCACGCTCAGGAAGAAGTTTGATAGGGGGTAGTTTTTTTTTTTAAAGCAGACGACTAAATGCTAATTATATCATCGAGAAGGAATCTTTACTCAAAGGAGAACTACAGATACAGGACGATCTGTGCCCAAGGCAAGGCCCTCACTAGAGTTCAGACGCGCAACGTTTTCGTGGTGCTGGAGCTAGATTTACCAAGACTTGTTATCAGAGAGAGAAGGTCTCACAATATCTTCACAAGTCCTAACTGTAGGGGCCTTCTGGTCCTCAGCCTACAAGGGTCGCCCTCACTGCAAACCCAATGGAACACATGGCTCCAGCTATACCTCCAAGGTCACCACGGGTTTCAGGCTTCAATAGGTTTGGGATGGTCCCATAGTCACAGTGGGTTTCAGGCTTCAAGGTCACCATGGGTTTCAGGCTTCAATAGGTTTGGGATGATCCCATAGTCATCATCGGTTTCAGGCTTCAATAGGTTTGGGATGGTCCCATAGTCACCATGGGTTTCAGGCTTCAATAGGTTTGGGTTGGTCCCATAGTCACCATGGGTTTCAGGCTTCAATAGGTTTGGGTTGGTCCCATAGTCACCATGGGTTTCAGGCTTCAATAGGTTTGGGTTGGTCCCATAGTCACCATGGGTTTCAGGCTTCAATAGGTTTGGGTTGGTCCCATAGTCACCATGGGTTTCAGGCTTCAATAGGTTTGGGTTGGTCCCATAGTCACCATGGGTTTCAGGCTTCAATAGGTTTGGGATGGTCCCATGGTCACAATGGGTTTCAGGGTTCAAGGTCACCATGGGTTTCAGGCGTCAATAGGTTTGGGTTGGTCCCATAGTCACCATGAGTTTCAGGCTTCAAGGTCACCATAGGTTTCAGGCTTCAATAGGTTTGGGATGGTCCCATAGTCACAATGGGTTTCAGGCTTCAAGGTCACCATAGGTTTCAGGCTTCAAGGTTTGGGTTGGTCCCATAGTCCTGGAATAAACTCCCTCTAATGAAGCCGAGAGGAAGGCGCACGTGGTGCGACATTGAGATTGACCAAGGTCGTACATTGCAAACAAAACGTTGCAAGAACATCCATCAGGAAATCATGTAAGGTCTACTCAATCCTGCAGAAGTTGCCCTCAGGGAAGGCCATCTTTATCTGATCAGTGGGACCAGCACCCCTGCCGATCTTCTGTTCTGCAGGAGCTCCAGGACTTAGGACAGGCCATTTTGTGTGAAGAAAACCTTGAGGTGGCCATACCCATTGCATGAATTAAGGCCAAACCTTCTAATTTCAGCAGAACCAGCAACCCCCCCCCCGAGGAAGTTGGTGGACTGCTGACTACACGCGTTGCTCCCATGCTCTCCCCCCCCCCCCCCCCCCAAACGGCAGTTGTCAGGGTAGCAAAGGGTCAGGCATGTTCAATTTCGACATGACAGATCCTTTGTTCTCACTGGAAATACACCACCAGCAGGTGTCCGGCAGTGGCTTATTCCCCGCTCCGAGCCAAGCCTGCATGTGTACGAGGGGGTTAGAGGAATAACTCTTGGTGGACGGCTTAAAGAGGTGCTCTAGGATTTACATATTAGCGGCCTAGCCCCAGGACAGGTCATCAATATGAGAGGGGTGGGGGGGGGGGGGGGGGTCTGACTTCTGGTACCCCGGCGGAGCTCTGGTGAGCGCAGCAGCCTCCGCACAGCGCCATACACTGGATAGTGGCTGTGCTTGGTATTGCATTGGGACAGAGCTGTAACTCGGCCATGTGATCGATGAACGTGACATCACCGGCCTAGGAAGAGGCCCGAGCTCCAACGCAGCCTCATCATACAGCTGATCGTTGGGGGTCCGGGGAGTCAGACCCCCGCCAATCTCATATCGATTAACTATCAGTTTTGAAATGTTAGACAACCCCTTTAAAAGGTATAAAACATAGTTTGACCAGTGACTATATCCCTCAACGACATCTCTAGAAAGAAGAAATCCTTGTTTCTGTCAAAAGTGTTGGTTTGTCCATTACACTGTCGAGAGACCCCGTTGTAAACCAGCAGATCCAACGCCAACCTCTCGTCTATGGCAGAAAAACCCCACCGATCAGATGTTCTGCAGCAGCTCCGTCCACTGTGTCGTAGATGGAGCCGATTAATGCGGTGTGGCGCCCACTGAAGTGCATACTGCAGTAACCCGCTCCGTCCACTGTCGAGCCAGTGTCAGCGGCTGATCAGCATCAATAGTGACGCCTACCCTGAAGAGTAGGGTGCCAGCTGTATAATGCTGCCAGGAACCGCAAATGATGCCGCAAACAAGGCTTTTGAGCCCCTGTGCCATAACAGCATGCTTGCCGCAACGTACTAATGCGTTTCAGGGCGGGGGGGGGGGTTAAAGGGATTGTCCAGCAAAGCGAAACTACTACTATTAAAACAGCTCATGCCGAGTTACCAGTCATCGGCTGAGCGGGCATTTCCTGCACGTCAAGTGGCATTAGGCAGCAGAGGGCAGCAGGGCATACAGGTAATTCAGACTGTGCATCTCCTCCTCCATTCCTCTGCAGCATTCTGACAATATGGAAGCTGCTCTGCCCAAAATAGTTTTAGCTGGCAATCGCAGGTTCACTGCCACGTCTGCTGCCCTTGGAGGGGGGTAGAATGATGCAGAGAAGAACAGATGGCGCTGCTGGCATGTAAGTTGGTTGCACCTCTGCAGCCTGCGCCTCTATCATGGCCGTGAAGCGCGTTGCACCCCCCGTCTCTCCATCCCTGATACACCCCAGGCAGGAATGGTTGAAACGCACAATGCTAAATCATTTCGGACACGTGCGAGGATCCCGCGAGCGGACGCACCGCTTGTCAGCCTCATCAGCCGCACGCTGCGGATGCCGAATACCAAATGCGAATCTGTGTTTTCTCGGCGCACAGAGCAGGATGGATAATTATCCGACAACACTACAGGCATCCAGGAGCCGCATTACATTACACGCCGCCTCTCCCGGGAGGTCAGCGCCGCCGCCGCGCCGCCTTGGTTCCTTTGAAGGGGCTGCACATTTTGCAACATCCTTCACGACACAAAGGGCTCCGTGTAACTCGACGACTGCATTGAAATCCCATTAAGGCAGTCGGGAGGAATGAGGACACAATGGCGAGAGGTGCAAACACAGCTGTGGAGGGGCCGGAACAAAAGGCTCCTCCACAGACATGCACCTTGCAGGAGGGGGCTGCATACACTGCTCCAAGGGCAGCGCTCCCCCACCATGCAGCCTCGGGATCGCTCCGAGCTGCTCCAGGGAAGGGGCATCCTGGGGGCTCATCAATAATGCAGGCGCTTAACACCGATCTCCTCCACTTGGAAGACAAGTCACCCGGGGCCGGAAATTCACAAGCAAGAAGATGAAAGGAACGCTCTACCTGCAGTCTGTCGCCCCTCGACTCGCTGCGTGCAATCTACGGTTCCCCGGTGTCATCCAGCGGTGATCATGGGGACATGACATATTACCGCTGCTTATATCAGCGCCTCATATGGAGCCCTGACCACTGGGGCCCCTGACGATCACTCGTGCCCCCTCCCCCTTTGAATGCAGTGGCGGCCATGCATGCGAGCTGCCGCGCCAATCAATTCCATGGGAGATAGAGATTCACAGAGATGAATGGCGAGAGCGCGCGGATCCGCCACTCCATTCAAAACAGGAGGAACACGGGCCCCATTCTAGAGATCAGCAGGGGCCCCGCTGGTCAGACAGCCGCCAATTAGACGCCCATTCCTTATTCTGTTGCTGAAATGAATGGAGTGGCTCGACCAGGTGCTCCATTCATTGCAAATCTACCAGGGTACATGGACGTTATAAAGGAGGGGTCCTCGCTCAGAGCAGAGAGCTGGAGGAACCCTGCTCATACATCCTCAAACTGCGGCCCTCCAGCTGTTGCAAAACTACAACTCCCAGCATGCCCGAACAGCCTACAGGTATCAGCCTACAGCAGGGCATGGTGGGAGTTGTAGCTTTACAACAGCTGGAGGGCCGCAGGTTGAGGATGCCTGCTTTAGATGCTACAAGTCGCCCGGAAAGAGGTGCCTCCAAATACCAGTAAAGCATTGGGGGGCCGTCTGTCGTGTAGCAGACGGTGGTCACCCAGACATAAAATGGAGCGGTTGCTAGGAAACACATGTCTATAACCGCCCTACAGGTGCCCGCTAGTGGAAACCAGGGTCCCACTGGATGGATTGGCATCTGTCCTGGAGATAAGCGGCGACATCTAGTGAAACACACTGACGCTGAGCGCTCACACCGGCTTCTTAGAGGATTGTGTGGCCAGATGGTCAAATCCATACTGCCCTTCCCTGGTGTAGATACACCACACATAGTAGTATAATCAGCTACATCTCACAAAACACAACATACCGCTAACCCCCGTGACAGCTGAGCGCTATACCGCTAACCCCCGTGACAGCTGAGCGCTATACCGCTAACCCCGTGACAGCTGAGCGCTATACCGCAAACCCCGTGACAGCTGAGCGCTATACCGCAAACCCCGTGACAGCTGAGCGCTATACCGCAAACCCCGTGACAGCTGAGCGCTATACCGCAAACCCCGGGACAGCTGAGCGCTATACCGCAAACCCCGTGACAGCTGAGCGCTATACCGCAAACCCCGTGACAGCTGAGCGCTATACCGCAAACCCCGTGACAGCTGAGCGCTATACCGCAAACCCCGTGACAGCTGAGCGCTATACCGCAAACCCCGTGACAGCTGAGCGCTATACCGCAAACCCCGTGACAGCTGAGCGCTATACCGCAAACCCCGTGACAGCTGAGCGCTATACCGCAAACCCCGTGACAGCTGAGCGCTATACCGCAAATCCCGTGACAGCTGAGCGCTATACCGCAAACCCCGTGACAGCTGAGCGCTATACCGCAAACCCCGTGACAGCTGAGCGCTATACCGCTAACCCCCGTGACAGCTGAGCGCTATACCGCTAACCCCCGTGACAGCTGAGCGCTATACCGCTAACCCCCGTGACAGCTGAGCGCTATACCGCTAACCCCGTGACAGCTGAGCGCTATACCGCTAACCCCCGTGACAGCTGAGCGCTATACCGCTAACCCCCGAGACAGCTGAGCGCTATACCGCTAACCCCAGTGACAGCTGAGCGCTATACCGCTATACAGTCTTACTTCCCCATATCACCACTCAACTCACCTGGAATTGGAAGAGTCTTAGATTACTTTATGCAGCAAGTGTGGTAAGGAGGACATATTACATCACTGTCACGTATGATAGCAGCACACACATTCCAGTACACACCGCGCCGCCAACGTGTAGCATCCCAGCCTGCGCCATAGACGCATCACTTTATCCACTACGTGGCGCTCACATACGCTGCAGCGCAGTACAGAAGTTGTCATCACTCCCATCAGTTCCTGTCCCCACTGAAGCTCACTGGATGTACCATAAGCCTCCGACAGATGTGGTCCCCACCTATGTCAAGATCAGGGGGGCTCCCGCTCATGCGCCGCTCTTCCCACTGACCACTATGGGAGCAGGCTTCCAATTTATGGAACTGCCATAGAAGTGAATGGAGAGAGAGAGGGGCCCCGATGAGGAGACAGGAATAATGTTATCCATCAACATTGTTATCCGCCACCAATACCCCCGGCCCCTGCCGCCACCAATACCCCCGGCCCCTGCCGCCAGACGCCACCAATACCCCCGGCCCCTGCCGCCAGACGCCACCAATACCCCCGGCCCCTGCCGCCAGAAGCCACCAATACCCCCGGCCCCTGCCACCACGCGCCACCAATACCCCCGGCCCATGCCGCCACGCGCCACCAAAACCCCCGGCCCATGCCGCCAGACGCCACCAATACCCCCGGCCCCTGCCGCCAGACGCCACCAATACCCCCGGCCCCTGCCGCCAGACGCCACCAATACCCCCGGCCCCTGCCGCCAGACGCCACCAATACCCCCGGCCACTGCCGCCAGAAGCCACCAATACCCCCGGCCCATGCCGCCCCGCGCCACCAATACCCCCGGCCCATGCCGCCCCGCGCCACCAATACCCCCAGCCCATGCCGCCACGCGCCACCAATACCCCCGGCCCATGCCGCCACGCGCCACCAATACCCCCAGCCCATGCCGCCACGCGCCGCCAATACCCCCGGCCCCTGCCACCAGACGCCACCAATACCCCCGGCCCATACTGCCAGACGCCACCAATACCCCCGGCCCATGCCGCCAGACGCCACCATGGCCCTTGGCGGCAGTCGTTACCAAAAGCTCAACGTGGGCTGACGGACGCCACCAATAACTAAACTCATACCACCAACACCTCAACGCGCCAAACTGCACACCACCTTGTCAGCACCTCAGCGCGCCGTATAGCTGGGACCTACCTCACATCCCCCAGATCCGGTCCTATCCAATTACATACCAATATTAATAACAGGACCCCCCCCCCCACCATATTTACAGGTTTATTTTTCGTACGGATGGATCAGCCCCCAACCATATCGACACAGACCCCGGACTCCCAGCGCCCCTCCCCCATACTCCCCTCAGCAGCATCTCCCCCATTGCCGCCCCCTCCCCCGCTCTGATCCCCCCCACATACTGCGCCCCCAGAGCCGGGCCCCCCGCAGACACTTACCGCTGTGCCAGAATCCTCCGCAGCCGTGTCCCGGGTCTGATGGTGTCAGCTCCGTCCTCTCCTCTGTGTGCGAGCGAAGAAGGCGGAGAGAAGGAGGAGGGGAGCTTGTCACCGTGACGTCACCTCCGGGTGGGGGGAGGAGACCCCCGGATACCCGGGGTGACCCCGAGAGCGGCCCTGACACCCAGATACCCCACTATACATGTGCGGGGGAGACCCCAAAATATACACCACATGTGAGGGGGAGACCCCAATATATACACCACATGTGAGGGGAGACCCCAATATACACACCACATGTGAGGGGGGGAGACCCCAATATACACACCACATGTGAGGGGAGAGACCCCAATATACACACCACATGTGAGGGGGAGACCCCAATATACACACCACATGTGAGGGGGAGACCCCAATATATACACCACATGTGAGGGGGAGACCCCAATATATACACCACATGTGAGGGGAGACCCCAATATATACACCACATGTGAGGGGGAGACCCCAATATATACACCATATGTGAGGGGGGAGACCCCAATATATACACCACATGTGAGGGGGAGACCCCAATATATACACCATATGTGAGGGGGGAGACCCCAATATATACACCACATGTGAGGGGGGAGACCCCAATATACACACCACATGTGAGGGGGAGACCCCAATATATACACCACATGTGAGGGGAGACCCCAATATATACACCACATGTGAGGGGGAGACCCCAATATACACACCACATGTGAGGGGGAGACCCCAATATATACACCACATGTGAGGGGGAGACCCCAATATACACACCACATGTGAGGGGGAGACCCCAATATATACACCATATGTGAGGGGGAGACCCCAATATATACACCACATGTGAGGGGAGACCCCAATATACACACCACATGTGAGGGGGAGACCCCAATATATACACCACATGTGAGGGGGAGACCCCAATATACACACCACATGTGAGGGGGAGACCCCAATATACACACCACATGTGAGGGGAGACCCCAATATACACACCACATGTGAGGGGGGAGACCCCAATATATACACCACATGTGAGGGGGAGACCCCAATATACACACCACATGTGAGGGGGAGACCCCAATATATACACCACATGTGAGGGGGAGACCCCAATATACACACCACATGTGAGGGGGGGAGACCCCAATATATACACCACATGTGCGGGGGAGACCCCAATATACACACCACATGTGAGGGGGGGAGACCCCAATATACACACCACATGTGAGGGGGAGACCCCAATATATACACCACATGTGAGGGGGAGACCCCAATATACACACCACATGTGAGGGGGGAGACCCCAATAAACACACCACATGTGAGGGGGAGACCCCAATATATACACCACATGTGAGGGGAGACCCCAATATACACACCACATGTGAGGGGGGAGACCCCAATATATACACCACATGTGAGGGGGAGACCCCAATATACACACCACATGTGAGGGGGAGACCCCAATATACACACCACATGTGAGGGGGGGAGACCCCAATATATACACCACATGTGCGGGGGAGACCCCAATATACACACCACATGTGAGGGGGGAGACCCCAATAAACACACCACATGGGAGGGGGAGACCCCAATATACACACCACATGTGAGGGGGAGACCCCAATATACACACCACATGTGAGGGGGGAGACCCCAATATACACACCACATGTGAGGGGGGAGACCCCAATAAACACACCACATGTGAGGGGGAGACCCCAATATACACACCACATGTGAGGGGGGAGACCCCAATAAACACACCACATGGGAGGGGGAGACCCCAATATACACACCACATGTGAGGGGGAGACCCCAATATATACACCACATGGGAGGGGGAGACCCCAATATACACACCACATGTGAGGGGGGGGAGACCCCAATATACACACCACATGTGAGGGGGGGGGAGACCCCAATATACACACCACATGTGAGGGGGGGGAGACCCCAATATACGCACCACATGTGAGGGGGGAGACCCCAATATACGCACCACATGTGAGGGGGAGACCCCAGTATATACACCACATGGGAGGGGGGGGGGAGATGCAGGACACCAGGGGAAGCCTAAACATGTTACCTCTTAGGGGCAGACTCAGTGGAGGGACCCCCAATATACCCTCACCAGTCCTGACCCCCCTGCAGGCCCACGATACACAGGGAGACCCCAATATACCTGCTATAAGGGAAGACCTATCACTGCATAGCGTACAGGACCCCGACCCTGGGTAGAAGGGCCTCACTATAAGGCCTCATGCACACAAACGTATTCTCTTTCCGTGTCTGTTCCGTTTTTTTTTTGCGGACCGTATACAAAACCATTCATTTCAATTGGTCCGCAAAACAATACGGAAGTTACTCCGTGTGCATGCCGTTTCCGTATTTACATTCCACAAAAAGATAGAACACGTCCTATTCTTGTCGGCATTACGGACAGGACGCTTCTATTAGGGGCCGTTCTGTGTGAACGAGCCCTGAGGGATCAGTGTAAATTCCTGTCTTTTTTACTACTTTTGTGCAATAATCGCTGCTTTCCAGGAGGCAGAGCCCGTTCACTTTCGCTCTGTTGTAGCCGTACGTGGCTTGTTTTTTTCTGCGGAGCATCAAGTACTTTTCATTGGTGGCACTTTTGAGGGGTACATAGAACTTATTGATTAACAATTATTATTATTTTGGGGGGCAGGAGTGAATAGAAAAAAGACAATTCCATGGTTTTTTTAGATGCATTGAAGGGGTTCTGCACTTTGTTTAACCTGATGAGCCATCCTCTGGATAGCGGGCCGGCAAGCACCGCGTGATATCATATGTGCGTGTGTGGCTTTTTATACAAAATAGAACCACTTTTATGAAAAAAATATATACTTTATTAACCTTTGACTATTTTTCTTCTCACTAGGAGACATTCTGCTCCGAGAATCCCATTATACTGCAAAAGAAAGTGCAAATGATATGTTTCTGTGTATTCTGTCTGCACATGGTCATCACAGGCCGTACTCTTAGCCACCACTAGATGGGGCTGGTGTCACCCTCTATATGAGGACAGTGTCCATCCGTGTTGGGTCCGTGTGTCGGTTTTTTGCTCTCCGTGTGTCATCCATGTTGCGCGTTCACTGCACAGCTGAAAATTACATTTCAGAGCATCTCCTATAAATAGTCCGTGAAACATAGATGGCGTCTGTGTTGGGTACGTGTTTTTCACGGACCCATAGACTATAATGGATGTGAAGGATCCGTAAATATGGTATTGTTGTCACGACAACAGGGACCCCGCCTTGCACCATAAAACCATTAACACTGAGAACACCTCAACTGCCATCAGGTAGGAGGATCCCAAGAACCACAGTGTACCCCAAAGGGAAGAACCAGTGCGACCTCACCCATCACTGCTACAACTACTACTACACCCATCTAGCTCCGTCTGCACTCACACATGCCCTGCAGCATGCTTCATGTTATACCTTTGTTAGGTCATGGCCGATGGTGGCAAAAGAAGCTCTGCCCCTTTAATTGTCTAGATGCCGCAGTTACTATTGACCGTAGAGAGTTCAGTGGCCTTCACCGGAGTTATGTTCGATCCCAGCCGTGGCTTCAGTCAGTGCCGGACTCCCTCAGCTCAGTCTGTGAGGGCTCTGTTCAGTTCCTGCTGCCAGCACCAGGATCAGAGGGGTTAAGCAACCCCTATAGCGCTCCCCCCCCCTAACTCCCGGGCCCCTCATACTGGTCATACTTACCTCGTACACGCATCACTTCTGATGCCGGCACAGCAGCCGCTGAATATCTCCGTCCCATGGATCAAAACATCCGGCGAAGGGTGACGCTAGGGAGGCTCGCTCCTGTCGCGGCCTGCTATTGGCTGCCCCCACCCCCTGTCGTAACGCTTTGACTTATCCAGGCCGTCCTGAGATAGTTTTTTCGTCACATATTGTACTTCATGACACTGGTAAAATGAAGTTAAAAAAAATGCATTTTTATGTATAAAAAAATATTAAATTTACCAAAAATTTGTAAAGAATTGCAAATTTCCAAGTTTCAATTTCTCTACTTCTATAATACATAGTAATACCTCCAAAAATAGTTATTACTTTACATTCCCCATATGTCTACTTCATGTTTGGATCATTTTGGGAATGATATTTTATTTTTTGGGGATGTTACAAAGTTTAGAAGCAAATCTTGAAATTTTTCAGAAATTTTCAAAAACCCAATTTTTAGGGACCAGTTCAGGTCTGAAGTCACTTTTTGAGGCTTACATAATAGAAACCACCCAAAAAGGACCCCATTCTATAAACTACACCCCTCAAGGTATTCAAAACTGATTTTACAAACATCGTTAACCCTTTAGGTGTTCCACAAGAATTAATGGAAAATAGAGATACAATTTCAAAATTTCACTTTTTTGGCAGATTTTCCATTTTAATAATTTTTTTTCCAGTTACAAAGCAAGGGTTAACAGCCAAACCAAACTCAATATTTATGGCCCTGATTCTGTAGTTTACAGAAACACCCCATATGTGGTCGTAAACCGCTGTACGGGCACACGGCAGGGCGCAGAAGGAAAGGAATGCAATACGGATTTTGGAAGGCAGATTTTGCTGGACTGTTTTTTTTTTTGACACCTTGTCCCATTTGAAGCCCCCTGATGCACCCCTAGAGTAGAAACTCCATAAAAGAGGCCCCATTTTAGAAACTACGGGATAGGGTGGCAGTATTGTTGGTACTAGTTTAGGGTACGAATGATTTTTGGTTGCTCTATATTACACTTTTTGTGAGGCAAGGTAACAAGAAATAGCTGTTTTGGCACCGTTTTTATTTTTTGTTATTTACAACATTCATCTGACAGGTTAGATCATGTGATATTTTTATAGACCAGGTTGTCACGGATGCGGCGATACCTAATATGTAATTTTTTTTACGGTGTTCATCTGAGGGGTTAGGTCATGTGATAATTTTATAGAGACGGTCGATACGGACGCGGCGATACCTAATATGTATACTTTTTTTTATTTATGTAAGTTTTACACAATAATATCATTTTTGAAACAAAAAAAAATCATGTTTTAGTGTCTCCATATTCGGAGAGCCATAGTTTTTTCAGTTTTTGGGCGATTATCTTAGGTAGGGTCTCATTTTTTGCGGGATGAGATGACGGTTTGAATGGCACTATTTGGGGGTGCATATGACTTTTTGATCGCTTGCTATTACACTTTTTGTGATGTAAGGTGACAAAAAATTGTTTATTTAGCACAGTTTTAATTTTTTACGGTGTTCATCTGAGAGGTTAGGTCATGTGATATTTTTATAGAGCCGGTCGATACGAACGCGGCGATACCAAATATGTATACTTTTTTTTTATTTATGTAAGTTTTACACAATAACAGCTTTTTTAAAACAAAAAAAATTATGTTTTAGTGTCTCCATATTCTGAGCCATAGTTTTTTTATTTTTTGGGCGATTGTCTCAGGTAGGGGCTCATTGTTTGCGGGATGAGGTGACAGTTAGATTGGTACTATTTTGGTGGGCAAACGCCTTTTTGATCGCTTGCTGTTGTATTTTTTGTGATGTAAGGTGACAAAAAATGGTTTATTTAGCAGTTTTTATTTGGTATTTTTTACGGTGTTCATCTGAGGGGTTAGGTCATGTGATATGTTTATAGAGCCGGTCGATACGAACGCGGCGATACCAAATATGTATACTTTTTTTTTATTTATGTAAGTTTTACACAATAACAGCTTTTTTAAAACAAAAAAAATTATGTTTTAGTGTCTCCATATTCTGAGCCATAGTTTTTTTATTTTTTGGGCGATTGTCTCAGGTAGGGGCTCATTGTTTGCGGGATGAGGTGACAGTTAGATTGGTACTATTTTGGTGGGCAAACGCCTTTTTGATCGCTTGCTGTTGTACTTTTTGTGATGTAAGGTGACAAAAAATGGTTTATTTAGCAGTTTTTATTTGGTATTTTTTACGGTGTTCATCTGAGGGGTTAGGTCATGTGATATGTTTATAGAGCCGGTTGATACGGACGCGGCGATACCTAATATGTATACTTTTTTTCCCCCCTATTTTTTACCTTTTTTTTTTTTACTTTATTTGGGGAAAATGACGTTTTTGTTTATTTTTACTTTAAACTTTTAATTTTTTGGGGGGAAAACTTTATTTTTTCAACTTTTTTTTTTCACTTTATTTTTTGGCCCACTTTGGGACTTGAACTTTTGGGGTTCTAATCCTTTACAATGCATTCCAATACTTCTGTATTGGAATGCATTGGCTGTATGAGTAATACTGTGTGTATTACTCATACAGCTTCTGGCCTGTGAGATCCAGGGGGCATCGCGCTGCCTTCCATGCCATCGGGTCCCCCCCACAGCCCCATGGGGACCCGCACCAGGTAAAAGCCGCAAACCGCAGGTCTGAATTGATCTGCGGTTTCCGGCGATCGCCGACACGGGGGGGTCACGGGAGCCCCCCGCGCATTTAGCCAAGGTGCCTGCTCAACGATTTGAGCAGGCACCGGGTTCCGATCACCGCCCGCCGGGCGGCGGTGATCGGAACTATACATGACATACCGGTACGTCATGGGTCCCTAAGGGGTTAATGACACCTTTCACTTAACGATCTGTTGCTTCAATCCCTATGCAGATGAGCAGTTAAGTGCATCGAGGGTGGGCCCAGGATACTCAGTGCATCCTCGCTCCTCCTGCTTCCTCTGCCATCCCCTCCCTCTCCATGATTGACCAAATTCCTGTACAGTCATCTCACCTGGCTCTGTCAATCAGGAAAAAGTGGGAGGGGCTAGTACAGGAAGTAGGAGGAGCGAGGGTGGACAGAGCTGGTAACGCACTTCAACGCTGCAGTAACCAGCCCCGGCCACTACACAATGCGGGGAGCTGTGCGGCTCTGGAGCTTCTGCAGGACAGCCGATCTGCGGGGTTTCGGACTTGGTTCACAATTATTCTTTGGTTGCCCTCGAAGTCTTCAGACCCGGTCAGTGACTTTTTCCTAAGCTGACCAATCAGGGAGCCACACAGCGGGCCAAGTGACGAATCATCAGTCGAATGGGGGGTTAAAAAAAAAAGTTAAAATAATTTAACTCACCTTAATCCACTTGTTCGCGCAGCCCGGCTTCTCTTCTGTCTTCTTCTTTGAGGAATAGGACCTTTGATGACGTCACTGCGCTCATCACATGGTCCATCACATGATCCATCACCATGGTGACGTCACCACAGGTCCTTTTCCTGTGCACAGCAAAGATGAAGACAAGAGAAGAGAAGCCGGGCCGCGCGAACAAGTGGATTAAGGTGAGTTAAATTATTATATATTTTTTTTAACCCCTCCAGCGCTATTGTACTAAGCATTCTGTATTCAGAATGCTATTATTTTCCCTTATAACCATGTTATAAGGGAAAATAATAATGATCGGGTCTCCATCCCAATCGTCTCCTAGCAACCGTGCGTGAAAATCGCACCGCATCTGCACTTGCTTGCGGATGCTTGCGATTTTCACGCAGCCCTATTCACTTCTATGGGGCCTGCGTTACGTGGAAAACGCACAAAGAGGAGCATGCTGCGATTTTCAGGCAACGCACAAGTGATGCGGGAAAATCACCGCTCGTGTGCACAGCCCCATAGAAATGAATGGGTCGGGATTCAGTGCGGGTGCAATGCGTTCACCTCACGTATTGCACCCCCGCGGAATACTCGCCCGTGTGAAAGGGGCCTTGGTGTTTTTTATTGCACACGTCAGGGGTCATTTAACAATCCCTTATATTTGTTTTCTGGCGTGAAAATGTCACAAAGCCGTTTCTAGGCCCCTGGGACTGCCATGTAAAAGGGGGGGGGGTATTAAACCGGCCATGCACATAAGATTTACCACTATAGGCCTAGGGCCCAGCAGTAAAATTCATTCTGGGGGCCCATGGTACAGCTACATGCAAATATTGCCAGCTCGTGCAAGATGCAACAAAATGATTGCTTATGGGGGCCCCCGCAGCGGTCACTGATAGAAGATACTGCCTGGCCTGCCTCCGTGCCTACCGGTCATCTGAGAGCTTAATGCATCCGAAATATTAAACTTAGGAGTCAAATAATGTAACCTAATGTCATATGAACATGGGCTGGTTGAACTGACCTCTGTAGTGCAGAGGGTTGGGGACTTGGGGCCCACCTTGCCCAGGGCCCCCCCATAGAAATGCATGCTCATCTGTCGTGGATGAGAAAATAGGGAAAGGTGCTGTCAGACACCTCAGGCAGACGGCTCATCTCGCCAAGAATGGAATGATTGAGCATGCTGAAATCCAACCTGCCCAACACACCGTCATTCCTAAAACCTTCACAGGAGTATATTGAAAAATGTTTAAATTCATCGATATATTAGCAGCCAGATTTGGGCAGTGGGACGGACACGGCAGTGGTATGCGGTTCTGCAGCAGCTGAGGTGTGTATTATGATGTGGATGAGATGTCTACATAGCGCCGCATTTTGGGATCTTTCTATGAAAATTTTTTGCATCCTCATCAATCTCCGCCGCCGCCATTAATTGTATTCTGTGATCAGATGCCTCTGCACCGGGTTGTAATTATCTTTTTGATTTACAGGTGAATTATAGGCTCCGGCAGCGCACCTCAGCTCTCTCTCCGAGGAATGACTTGCGGTAATTATCAAGCATCTCAGTTTTTTAATGCTCGGGATCTGGATCTCTTCGCACCGTGACCGCGAAGTGTACGGCAAGCATGGGCAGATACCAGGACCGTGGCCATTTATATCCCAGCGTTCAGTTGTATCACAGAAATTAGCCGCTTGCACATAGCCCTGACCCAGACAATTCTGGTGCATAGATGTCACTTTGCAAATAGTATGCACTTACTGTCAGTGAATGGAAACATTTACCTCCAGAGGCTGGATTTGGACCGCTTTCTTCCAGGGGGCTGAGTTGCAATACCAGACGTGGCCACAGATAAGAATGGCGCTGTCCCTGGAAGAAAGCTGCCATGTTGCAGAAACCCGCACAATGGTGCACAGACTACACTACGGGTCTGTAACAAGGACCTATTAGGACAGGGGGCGTACTGCAGGACTCTTTGACACGGATCCCAATTATAGCCATGTGCACCTGCACAGTCTGAAAATGGCAGCACTGATTGGATAGAGTCAGTCTATGCAGGTACACCCCCCCCCCCAACTGGTTACCCCCCTCTGTACCCTAACTGAAGGCTAATAGCAATTCATTCATAACTTCTAGTAGAAATAATAGAGGAACGCCACAACATACAGACATAAGTTCTAGATGCTCCAGGATTGTTATTACATGGGGAATGCATGGAGCTATTAAAACAGGCATGTGAGGAGCAGTGAAAGGTCCCCTTTAAGGGCTCATGCACACGAACGTATATTCTTTCCGTGTCATTTCTGGGTTTTTTTGCGGACCGTATATGGAACCATTCATTTCAATGTAGCAAGAAGCAAAAGAGAAAAGCCCAAAGCTGCGCTCACCTGGTTCCACTTGAAATGGATGCACGGACTGCGCTGGGATTGAAGGCGCACTTGAGAATATAGAAGAAAAAAACATAGGGAGTCCAGCTTCCAAAAAGTGACGTACTTTATTCCAAAAACATATTAAAATCCAACATGGCAACCCGGTCTACGTGTTTCGGATCTCATGAGTAAGGATCGGTGTTAGCAGATCCGAAACGCGTAGGCCGGGTTGCCATGTTGGATTTTAATATATTTTTGGAATAAAGTAAGTCACTTTTTGGAAGCTGGACTCCTTATGTTTTTTTTCTTCTATATTCATTTCAATGGTTTACTCCGTGTGCATTCTGTTTACTTACGTGTATGTCCATATTTCCGTTCTGCAAAAAGTTAGATCATGTCCAATTATTGTCCACATTACGGACAAGGTACTGTTCTATCAGGGGCCAGCTGCTCCGTTTCTGGACCGCAAAATGCATACAGTCGCGTGCTTGAGGCCTAAGACCCGGGCTTGCTACCCGGAGGGGTATTTTTTGTAGGTCTTGGGTGTCTTTGCCAATTGCACGATTCAACGTTTTTAGCCCTCCTAAAAGAATTAGCAAAAAAATTATGTCCCCCCCAAAATTAAAAAAAAATCTCCCTAGTGACCCCACAAAAAAACAGCAGTCACAGAGCTCACACAGCGGGTCATCATACTATTAATACTGAGGGGACACTGAGACGGGTCTTATTATTTATTATTTTATGCACTTATATAGCACTACTATATTCCACAGGACATTATATACTATATATATTACATGATATCGCCACACAGGACATTATATACTGCATATATTACATGATATCGCCACACAGGACATTATATACTGCATATATTACATGATATTACCACACAGGACATTATATACTGCATATATTACATGATATCGCCACACAGGACATTATATACTGCATATATTACATTATATTACCACACAGGACATTATATACTATATATATTACATGATATCCCCACACAGGACATTATATACTGCATATATTACATGATATCGCCACACAGGACATTATATACTGCATATATTACATGATATCGCCACACAGGACATTATATACTGCATATATTACATGATATCGCCACACAGGACATTATATACTGCATATATTACATGATATCGCCACACAGGACATTATATACTGCATATATTACATGATATCCCCACACAGGACATTATATACTGCATATATTACATGATATCGCCACACAGGACATTATATACTGCATATATTACATGATATCGCCACACAGGACATTATATACTGCATATATTACATGATATCCCCACACAGGACATTATATACTGCATATATTACATGATATCGCCACACAGGACATTATATACTGCATATATTACATGATATTACCACACAGGACATTATATACTATATATATTACATGATATCGCCACACAGGACATTATATACTGCATATATTACATGATATCGCCACACAGGACATTATATACTATATATATTACATGATATCGCCACACAGGACATTATATACTGCATATATTACATGATATCGCCACACAGGACATTATATACTATATATATTACATGATATCCCCACACAGGACATTATATACTGCATATATTACATTATATTACCACACAGGACATTATATACTATATATATTACATGATATCCCCACACAGGACATTATATACTGCATATATTACATTATATTACCACACAGGACATTATATACTATATATATTACATGATATCCCCACACAGGACATTATACCACATTTATTACACTATATCACCACACAAGAGATTATATAACACAGGGTGTATTCAAAGAGCCGTGTCTATTTTGCAGTCCACAAAGCACAGACACTAACCGTGTGCACCCACACCGCAGCGTGGACCACTGACCCCAATGCCTCCTCGATCCACACATTGCAACCAAAAATA
The DNA here is from genome assembly GCF_905171765.1 of Bufo bufo. Classification (NCBI taxonomy): domain Eukaryota; kingdom Metazoa; phylum Chordata; class Amphibia; order Anura; family Bufonidae; genus Bufo; species Bufo bufo. The sequence goes on from NC_053391.1 coordinate 686,229,585, forward strand.
GGACATGTCCTATCTTTAGCAGCACGGCTGCACAGACCTGGAAGCATGTCCTATCTTTGGCCGCAACATGAGGAAACCGACCCCCTGAAATTAATGGGTCCACACTGCGATGCAGGGTGCACACGGCCGGCGTCCATGCTTTGCAAATCCGCAGTTTACGGTCCACAAAACAGACATAGCCATGCAATTGCACCCTTATTACATTATATCACCACTCAGGAGATTATATACCAAATGTATTGCCTTATATCACCCCACAGGACATTATATACATTATTCTATATACACCATATGGAGTTTCCCAGTTTTTAACATCTAGCCTCTAGCTATGCAGTCTTCCATTACAACAGGTGTATAACATCCAGCCTCTAGCCATGCAGTCTGCCATTACCACAGTGTATAACATCCAGCCTCTAGCCATGCAGTCGACCATTACAACAGGTGTATAACATCCAGCCTCTAGCCATGCAGTCTGCCATTACCACAGTGTATAACATCCAGCCTCTAGCCATGCAGTCTGCCATTACCACAGTGTATAACATCCAGTCTCTAGCCATGCAGTCTGCCATTACCACAGTGTATAACATCCAGTCTCTAGTTATGCAGTCTGCCATTACCACAGTCTATAGCTGTCACAGATGCGGTGTGGGTGGGAAACACCGAGCACAGGAGGAAAGGGGACAGGAACTAGGCCTGGAAACTAGGGTAGAGGAGAAGGTCACCTCCTAGAACAACCCCAATCCAAGTCCTGACTAACGATCAGCATGAACTGACCCTGGAGGTAGGAAAGTTCATACACAGGAACCCAGAGCCCTAACCCAGCCTGTAGGGCCCTGGTATAGTGACAGGACTTGAGACAACCTATTCCTCCACCAGAAGGATGAATAGGAGTCTCCCTCAGGCCTGGATCCAAAAGACAGGGAAATACAACAAACAAAATACAAATAGGGAAGACGACACTTAACTTCACGTGGAGCAAAAGCAGCGTCAGGAGCTCAACCGAGATCCAACAACCAGCTAGCCCAGAGTCCAGAAACTGAGGCTATAAACCGCACCCACAAAAAGGGTAAGCAGTAATAAATAGGGTAAGTTAAATGACCCAAACAACACAGACACAAATGATCCACAAGGAACCAGTCAGATTAACGTGTTGCCAGTCTCTCTGATCTCCTGGCACCTGTCTACGGGTGACCTCCGGGCACCCAGGACCGACCTTATCTGGGTGAGACTTGCGAAAGGCTTTCACCAAGCGACTGGCATTCACGTCGGATGCTGATACCCACAACCTCTCCCTTGAAAGGATCTATGGAGAACTCGAGAGTCGACTATCTTAGCGATCTGAAATTCCAAACTACCGTCCACCATGACAGGAGCAGGTGGCAAGGAAGACGGCTCCAAAGGTTCAACATATCTCTTCAAAAAGATCTGTAAAACACATTATGAATTTTCAGGGCCTGAGGAAGTTCAAGATGAAAAGCTACAGGAATAATGGTGGCAGTGATCTTATATGGACTAATAAATCTTGGTCCCAACTTCAAAGATGGTACCTTCAACTTAAAGTTTCTTGTGGACAGCCACACAGAATCACCCACACTTAGGTCCGGACCATTCATACGTTTCCTGTCAACCACACGTTTATACTGGTTGCCCATATTCTTCAAATTATTTTGAATATTTCCCCATATCAATGACAATGATGACGAAAAACGTTCTTCCTCAGGGATACCAGAAGTATCAGAACCAGAAAATGTGCCAAACTGCAGGTGAAACCCATATGCCCCAAAAAATGGCGACTCACCAGTGAATCCTGACTACGTTTGGTTATGGAAAACTGCCAAAGACAAAAAGGAAGACCACTCCTCCTGGTTCCCAGATACAAAACATCTCAAGTAAGTCTCCAGATTAGTGCACTCCGTCTGTCCGTTTGACTGAGGATGAAAAGCCGAAGAAAAGGACAGTTGTATGCCCAGTCGAGTACAGAACGCCTTCCAGAATCTGGAAACAAACTGCATCCCACGATCTGAGACCACGTCAAAGGAAATCCCATGGTGTTTCAAAATGTTCTCAGCAAATACTTGTGCAAGTGTTTTAGCATTAGGTAGGCCCGGTAAAGCAATAAACAGCACCATTTTACAAAAGCGATCATCTACCACCAGAATAACTGTCTTTCCTGAAGAGTTAGGTAGATCAGTGATAAAATCCATGGATACATGAGTCCATGGTCTGGACGGGATAAGTAACGGAAGTAAAGATCCAGAAGTCCGAGTATGTGTCACCTTAGCACGTGCACAGGTGGTACAGACTGACACATAGTCCTTAACACACTTATGCCACCCCGGCCACCAGAATCTATGATATATGAGGTCGGCAGTGTATCTGCTTCCAGGGTGTCCTGTAAGAAACGTTCATTGATGTTCCTCAAACACCTTGTGACGCAATTCCGCTGGCACAAATAGTTTCCCAGAGGGACAGGAATCCGGCACGTCTCCCTGAGCCTCTAACACCTTCACCTCAAGGTCAGGGTAAATAGTGGATATCACCACCCCTTTGGACACCCCTTTGGAGGTGGTGATTTCAAAATCACCACCTCCAGGAAAACTATGTGACAAGGCATCTGCCTTGACGTTCCTAACCCCAGGACGATAGGTGACAGTGAAATTGAATCTGGTGAAAAACAATGCCCATCTGGCTTGTCTCGGCTTCAGTTGTTTGGCCGACTCCAGTTAAGCCAGGTTTTTGTGATCAGTGAACACCGTGATCAGATGAATCACCCCTTCCAACCAATGACGCCATTCCTCAAAAGCCAATTTAATGGCCAGCAACTCTCTGTTACCCACATCATAATTTCTCTCAGCGGGAGAGAGTTTTTTTTAGAGAAAAATGCACATGGTCGCAATTTACCAGGTGACGGGCCTTGCGACAAAATTGCTCCTACCCCCACCTCGGATGCGTCCACTTCTACAATGAAAGGTTGTGATACATCTGGCTGCACCAATATAGGGGCAGAAGAGAAGCACTCCTTAATCGCAGAAAAGGCTTGCAACGCCGAATCAGACCACACTGAGACATCCGTCCCTTTATTAGTCATGTCAGTTAAGGGTTTTACTATTGTGATTGTCGAACAATTCTTAATAAATTTTCGGTAATAGTTGGTGAACCCTAAAAAACACATAAGAGCCTTCAGATTCTCGGGTCGATCCCATTCCAATACAGCACAAACATTCTCTGGATCCATTCGAAAACCTGAAGATAACAGCAGGTAACCCAAAAACTGCACCTGGTATACAGCAAAAACACATTTCTCTAATTTTGCGTACAATTTATTGTCCATTAGGATCTGTAACACCTGTCTAACATGATCCTGATGTGTTTTCACATCTGGAGAATAAATTAGAATGTCATCTAAATACAGGACTACAAACTTCCCCACCAGGTGACGAAAAATGTCATTCAAAAAGTGTTGGAACACCGCAGGAGCATTGGTCAACCCGAAAGGCATGACCAGGTTCTCAAAGTGCCCCTCAGGAGTATTAAAAGCCCTCTTCCATTCATCCCCTTCCTTTATCCTAACCAGATTATATGTCCAACTTGGAGAACACATTGGTGCCAATAAACTGGTGAAACAAATCGGGAATCAAAGAAAGAAGGTAAGTATCACGGACAGTAATCCGATTAAGTTCACGGAAATCTAGTGTCACAATCCCTCCCGTGACAGAGGTTAGAAGATTTGAGAGACTTGCATCACGTGAGGTCATCTGACAGCCTCTCGGTTTTCATTTTGCAGTGTTCTTGGTATGACCACACCTCTTGTTTCCGGTGTAGCTTGTGGTCATTACTGCTCCTCTATTTAGTCTGGACTCACACTTCTTACCATGTGGTTGATATTATCTGCCTGTTGTTGGAAGAGCTGGTGTGATGTCCTCTTCTGAGTTCCTGCTCATCCATTTTCTACTGAAGATAAGCGTACTCCCCTTTGTATTTTGTTGTCCCCTTTTGCTCATTGTTTCCTAGGCCTCAGGGAGACGTTGGTTCGTTCATCTGGGAAGGAACCAGTGGTCTCAGACCCTTTCACTATGCCTAGGGCCCTTCAGGGTTTCCAGGGCCTAGGTTTACGGTGTATGAATATTCCCACCTTCAGGGTCTATCCATACTGACAGGAGTCAGGGCTTCCCAGGTGGTGACATTTTTCCTTTCCCTAGCCGTGAGGTCTAGGTTTGGGTCATTTTCCTTCTGTGGTCATTCTGGTGATCCTCCCCTCCCCCTACATTGTGACATCCAGACATGGCCGAAGACCTCCATCTTTCTTTTTAACAAAAAAGAACCATGCTGCCACTGGAGACTTGGAAGGTCTTATAAATCCTTTGGCCAAACTCTCGGTAATATACTCTCTCATGGCCTGTCTTTCAGGTTCAGTAAGGTTATACAACCTAGATTTAGGCAACTTACCTCCGGGAATAAGATTGATAGCACAATCATATTCCCTATGTGGAGGTAACTCCTGGCATCCACTCTCAGAAAACATGTCGGCAAACTCAGATATAAAAGAGGGTAAATTTGTGGTGGTTACAACAGAAAAAGATTTATTAAGACAATTGTTAATGCAATAATCACCCCAATTCAGAATCTGCCTAGCCTGCCAATTGATAGTTGCATTGTGCTTGCTTAACCACGGTAAACCCAGAACCACCGGAGCAGGGAGACCTTCCAACACAAAACACGAGATAAATTCTTGATGAAAGTCACCCACTCTTAGGGCTCTTTCACACCTGCGTTGTTCTGTTCCGGCATAGAGTTCCGTCGTCGGGGCTCTATGCCGGAAGAATCCTGATCAGGATTATCCCAATGCATTCTGAATGGAGAGAAATCCGTTCAGGATGCATCAGGATGTCTTCAGTTCCGGAACGGAACATTTTTTGAAAGGAGAAAATACCGCAGCATGCTGCGCTTTTTGCTCCGGTCAAAAATCCTGAACACTTGCCGCAAGGCCGGATCCGGAATTAATGCCCATTGAAAAGCATTAATCCGGATCTGGCCTTAAGCTAAACGACGTTTCGGCGCATTACCGGATCCGACGTTTAGCTTTTTCTGAATGGTTACCATGGCTGCCAGGACACTAAAGTCCTGTTTGCCATGGTAAAGTGTAGTGGGGAGCGGGGGAGCAGTATACTTACCGTCCGTGCGGCTCCTGGGGCGCTTCAGAGTGACGTCAGGGCGCCCCACGCGCATGGATGACGTGATCGCATGGATCACGTCATCCATGCGCATGGGGCGCTCTGACGTCATTCTGGAGCGCCCCGGGAGCCGCACGGACGGTAAGTATACTACTCCCCCGCTCCCCACTACTACTATGGCAACCAGGACTTTAATAGCGTCCTGGGTGCCATAGTAACACTGAACGCATTTTAAAGACGGATCCGTCTTCAAATGCTTTCAGTACACTTGCGGTGTTACGGATCCGGCGGGCACTTCCGGTAAATGGAGTGCACGCCGGATCCGGACAACGCAAGTGTGAAAGAGGCCTTAATCTGATATCATGCACCACTTGAGACAAACACTTCTGAGCAAGAGATGCAGAATCAATAGCAAATACGGGAATGTTTTTTCCTAATACACTTGGTGAGAACCCGTGCATATGGACGCACTGAGCATCAATCAGATTCAGCACTGCCCCACTGTCGATAAACACCTCAATCCCCACAGTCTCTGACTCTAGCGACACCTCGGCAGTCAGGAGAAATTGCGTACTACCAGTAAAAGACAAATGCACATTTTATGACTCTCCTCTCACTTCTCCAAGAGTCAAATGAGAATTAAAAGTATTTTTTCTCTCCTTTTGCCGTTGCATGTCTGGACATACATTGATAAAATGTCCCCTTTTTCTGCAGAAAAAACACACTCCCTTCCTTTACCAGTAGATCCAGGCAGGGCCGGCGCCACCAGTAAGGCGACTTAGGCAGTCGCCTAGGGCGCCAATTAGCAGGGGGCGCCCGTTGCTGTGTGGTGTAAAAAAAAAATAAAAAAAAATTGGGTTATATAAGTTCGGCCGGCCGGCGGCGCCCCTCATGCTGCGCCTCCTGAGCGGCTGAACGCTTGCCGCTCCTCTAAAGAATCCCTGGCCGCCGGCTCAGTCCTGCGCCTGCTGTGTCTGCTCTGTGCTGTTGTTAGTGTAGCGTGGCCGAGCTCTGTCCGGTCCGTGGTACAGGAGCTTTTGTTTTCTGTACCCGGCCGGACTGACAGGAAGTGCTCACTTAGTGTGCTCCTGTACCGCGGACCGAACAGAGCTCGGCCACGCTACACTAGAGGTGACAATGGAATGGAAATGAGTGACAAGGGGGGGGGAATGGAAATGAGTGACAAGGGGGGGAATGGAAATGAGTGACAGGGGGGGGGAATGGAAATGAGTGACAGGGGGGGGAATGGAAATGAGTGACAGGGGGGGATGGAAATGAGTGACAAGGGGGGGGGGGATGGAAATGAGTGACAAGGGGGGGGGGATGGAAATGAGTGACAGGGGGGGGATGGAAATGAGTGACAAGGGAGGGGGAATGGAAATGAGTGACAAGGGAGGGGGGAATGGAAATGAGTGACAAGGGAGGGGGGAATGGAAATGAGTGACAAGGGGGGGGATGGAAATGAGTGACAAGGGGGGGGAATGGAAATGAGTGACAGGGGGGAATGGAAATGAGTGACAAGGGGGGGAATGGAAATGAGTGACAGGGGGGGAATGGAAATGAGTGACAAGGGGGGGATGGAAATGAGTGACAAGGGGGGGAATGGAAATGAGTGACAGGGGGGGAATGGAAATGAGTGACAAGGGAGGGGGAATGGAAATGAGTGACAAGGGGGGGGGAATGGAAATGAGTGACAAGGGGGGGAATGGAAATGAGTGACAAGGGGGGGAATGGAAATGAGTGACAAGGGGGGGGAATGGAAATGAGTGACAAGGGGGGGGAATGGAAATGAGTGACAAGGAGGGGGGAATGGAAATGAGTGACAAGGGGGGGGAATGGAAATGAGTGACAAGGGGGGGGAATGGAAATGAGTGACAAGGGGGGGGGAATGGAAATGAGTGACAAGGGGGGGAATGGAAATGAGTGACAAGGGGGGGATGTAAATGAGTGACAAGGGGGGGGAATGGAAATGAGTGACAAGGGGGGGAATGGAAATGAGTGACAAGGGGGGGAATGGAAATGAGTGACAAGGAGGGGGGAATGGAAATGAGTGACAAGGGGGGGGATGGAAATGAGTGACAGGGGGGGAATGGAAATGAGTGACAAGGGAGGGGGAATGGAAATGAGTGACAAGGGGGGGGGAATGGAAATGAGTGACAAGGGGGGGAATGGAAATGAGTGACAAGGGGGGGAATGGAAATGAGTGACAAGGGGGGGGAATGGAAATGAGTGACAAGGGGGGGGAATGGAAATGAGTGACAAGGAGGGGGGAATGGAAATGAGTGACAAGGGGGGGGAATGGAAATGAGTGACAAGGAGGGGGGAATGGAAATGAGTGACAAGGGGGGGGGAATGGAAATGAGTGACAAGGGGGGGAATGGAAATGAGTGACAAGGGGGGATGTAAATGAGTGACAAGGGGGGGGAATGGAAATGAGTGACAAGGGGGGGAATGGAAATGAGTGACAAGGGGGGGAATGGAAATGAGTGACAAGGAGGGGGGAATGGAAATGAGTGACAAGGGGGGGGAATGGAAATGAGTGACAAGGGGGGGGAATGGAAATGAGTGACAAGGGGGGGAATGGAAATGAGTGACAAGGGGGGGAATGGAAATGAGTGACAAGGGGGGGATGTAAATGAGTGACAAGGGGGGGAATGGAAATGAGTGACAAGGGGGGGAATGGAAATGAGTGACAAGGGGGGGGGAATGGAAATGAGTGACAAGGGGGGGGAATGGAAATGAGTGACAAGGGGGGGGAATGGAAATGAGTGACAAGGGGGGGGAATGGAAATGAGTGACAAGGGGGGGAATGGAAATGAGTGACAAGGGGGGGGAATGGAAATGAGTGACAAGGGGGGGGAATGGAAATGAGTGACAGGGGGGGGGAATGGAAATGAGTGACAAGGGGGGATGGAAATGAGTGACAAGGGGGGGATGGAAATGAGTGACAAGGGGGGGGGCAATGGAAATGAGTGACAAGTGGGGGAATGGAAATGAGTGACAAGGGGGGAATGGAAATGAGTGACAAGGGGGGGAATGGAAATGAGTGACAAGGGGGGGAATGGAAATGAGTGACAAGGGGGGGGATGGAAATGAGTGACAAGGGGGGGAATGGAAATGAGTGACAGGGGGGGAATGGAAATGAGTGACAAGGGGGGGATGTAAATGAGTGACAAGGGGGGGGAATGGAAATGAGTGACAAGGGGGGGAATGGAAATGAGTGACAAGGGGGGGAATGGAAATGAGTGACAAGGAGGGGGGAATGGAAATGAGTGACAAGGGGGGGGATGGAAATGAGTGACAGGGGGGGAATGGAAATGAGTGACAAGGGAGGGGGAATGGAAATGAGTGACAAGGGGGGGGGAATGGAAATGAGTGACAAGGGGGGGAATGGAAATGAGTGACAAGGGGGGGAATGGAAATGAGTGACAAGGGGGGGGAATGGAAATGAGTGACAAGGGGGGGGAATGGAAATGAGTGACAAGGAGGGGGGAATGGAAATGAGTGACAAGGGGGGGGAATGGAAATGAGTGACAAGGGGGGGGAATGGAAATGAGTGACAAGGGGGGGGGAATGGAAATGAGTGACAAGGGGGGGAATGGAAATGAGTGACAAGGGGGGATGTAAATGAGTGACAAGGGGGGGGAATGGAAATGAGTGACAAGGGGGGGAATGGAAATGAGTGACAAGGAGGGGGGAATGGAAATGAGTGACAAGGGGGGGGATGGAAATGAGTGACAGGGGGGGAATGGAAATGAGTGACAAGGGAGGGGGAATGGAAATGAGTGACAAGGGGGGGGGAATGGAAATGAGTGACAAGGGGGGGAATGGAAATGAGTGACAAGGGGGGGAATGGAAATGAGTGACAAGGGGGGGGAATGGAAATGAGTGACAAGGGGGGGGAATGGAAATGAGTGACAAGGAGGGGGGAATGGAAATGAGTGACAAGGGGGGGGAATGGAAATGAGTGACAAGGGGGGGGAATGGAAATGAGTGACAAGGGGGGGGGAATGGAAATGAGTGACAAGGGGGGGAATGGAAATGAGTGACAAGGGGGGATGTAAATGAGTGACAAGGGGGGGGAATGGAAATGAGTGACAAGGGGGGGAATGGAAATGAGTGACAAGGGGGGGAATGGAAATGAGTGACAAGGAGGGGGGAATGGAAATGAGTGACAAGGGGGGGGAATGGAAATGAGTGACAAGGGGGGGGAATGGAAATGAGTGACAAGGGGGGGAATGGAAATGAGTGACAAGGGGGGGAATGGAAATGAGTGACAAGGGGGGGATGTAAATGAGTGACAAGGGGGGGAATGGAAATGAGTGACAAGGGGGGGAATGGAAATGAGTGACAAGGGGGGGGGAATGGAAATGAGTGACAAGGGGGGGGAATGGAAATGAGTGACAAGGGGGGGGAATGGAAATGAGTGACAAGGGGGGGGAATGGAAATGAGTGACAAGGGGGGGAATGGAAATGAGTGACAAGGGGGGGGAATGGAAATGAGTGACAAGGGGGGGGAATGGAAATGAGTGACAGGGGGGGGGAATGGAAATGAGTGACAAGGGGGGGATGGAAATGAGTGACAAGGGGGGGGGCAATGGAAATGAGTGACAAGTGGGGGAATGGAAATGAGTGACAAGGGGGGAATGGAAATGAGTGACAAGGGGGGGAATGGAAATGAGTGACAAGGGGGGGAATGGAAATGAGTGACAAGGGGGGGGATGGAAATGAGTGACAAGGGGGGGAATGGAAATGAGTGACAGGGGGGGAATGGAAATGAGTGACAAGGGGGGGAATGGAAATGAGTGACAAGGGGGGGGATGGAAATGAGTGACAAGGGGGGGGAATGGAAATGAGTGACAAGGGGGGGGATGGAAATGAGTGACAAGGGGAGGAATGGAAATGAGTGACAAGGGGGGGAATGGAAATGAGTGACAAGGGGGGGAATGGAAATGAGTGACAAGGGAGGGGGGAATGGAAATGAGTGACAAGGGGGGGAATGGAAATGAGTGACAGGGGGGGGAATGGAAATGAGTGACAAGGGGGGGGAATGGAAATGAGTGACAAGGGGGGGGGATGGAAATGAGTGACAAGGGGGGGAATGGAAATGAGTGACAAGGGGAGGAATGGAAATGAGTGACAAGGGGGGGAATGGAAATGAGTGACAAGGGAGGGGGGAATGGAAATGAGTGACAAGGGGGGGAATGGAAATGAGTGACAAGGGGGGGAATGGAAATGAGTGACAGGGGGGGGAATGGAAATGAGTGACAAGGGGGGGGGGATGGAAATGAGTGACAAGGGGGGGAATGGAAATGAGTGACAAGGGGGGATGGAAATGAGTGACAAGGGGGGGGATGGAAATGAGTGACAAGGGGTGGGATGGAAATGAGTGACAAGGGGGGATGGAAATGAGTGACAAGGGGGGGGAATGGAAATGAGTGACAAGGGGGGGAATGGAAATGAGTGACAAGGGTGGGAATGGAAATGAGTGACAAGGTGGGGGGATGGAAATGAGTGACAAGGGGGGGAATGGAAATGAGTGACGGGGGGGAATGGAAATGAGTGACAAGGGGGGGGAATGGAGATGAGTGACAAGGGGGGGAATGGAAATGAGTAACAAGGGGGGGGAATGGAAATGAGTGACAATGGGGGGAATGGAAATGAGTGACAAGGGGGGGAATGGAAATGAGTGACAAGGGGGGGGAATGGAAATGAGTGACAAGGGGGGGGATGGAAATGAGTGACAAGGGGGGGAATGGAAATGAGTGACAGGGAGGGGAATGGAAATGAGTGACAAGGGGGGGGAATGGAAATGAGTGACAAGGGGGGGGAATGGAAATGAGTGACAAGGGGGGGGAATGGAAATGAGTGACAAGGGGGGGAATGGAAATGAGTGACAAGGGGGGGAATGGAAATGAGTGACAAGGGGGGGGAATGGAAATGAGTGACAAGGGGGGGGAATGGAAATGAGTGACAAGGGGGGGGAATGGAAATGAATGACAAGGGGGGGAATGGAAATGAGTGACAAGGGGGGGGAATGGAAATGAGTGACAAGGGGGGGAATGGAAATGAGTGACAAGGGGGGGGAATGGAAATGAGTGACAAGGGGGGGGAATGGAAATGAGTGACAAGGGGGGGAATGGAAATGAGTGACAAGGGAGGGGGGAATGGAAATGAGTGACAATGGGGGGAATGGAAATGAGTGACAAGGGGGGGAATGGAAATGAGTGACAAGGGGGGGAATGGAAATGAGTGACAAGGGGGGGAATGGAAATGAGTGACAAGGGGGGGATGGAAATTAGTGACAAGGGGGGGAATGGAAATGAGTGACAAGGGGGGGGATGGAAATGAGTGACAAGGGGGGGGAATGGAAATGAGTGACAAGGGGGGGGAATGGAAATGAGTGGCAAGGGGGGGAATGGAAATGAGTGACAAGGGGGGGGATGGAAATGAGTGACAAGGGGGGGATTGGAAATGAGAGTGACAAGGGGGGGAATGGAAATGAGAGTGACAAGGGGGGGGTATGAGAGTGACAAGGGAGGGGGGAAATGAGAGTGACAAGGGAGGGGGGGAGGAAATGAGAGTGACAAGGGAGGGTGGGAGGAAATGAGAGTGACAAGGGATGGGGGGAGGAAATGAGTGACAAGGGAGAGGGGGAGGAAATGAGAGTGACAAGGGAGGAAGGGGGGGGGAAGATAGTGACAAGGGAGGAGGGGGGAGAAGTGAGTGACATGGGAGTCCCCAGAGCCAGACTGCAGCCAGAGACCAGATCATCTTATTGTCCTGGTGGTAAGACAATGCAATATGTTTATTATGTAATTGTTTAGTTATTAATACTACATTGGAGACTAATTTACCTCACATTTAGGGTCCATTCACACGTCCGTATGTGTTTTGCGGATCCACAAAACACGGACAGCGGTAATGTGCGTTCCGCATTTTGCGGACCGCACATTGCCGGCACTAAGAGAATAGGACAAGAATAGGACATGTTTTATTTTTTTCAGGATCGGAATTGCGGCCCCATAGAAATGTATGAGTCCGCAATTCCATTCCGCAAAAAGAGACGGCTACAAGAAGCTGGATTAACCGTAAGGGAAGCATAGCAGTTCTTTTAATTTAAAAGCTGAGAAAGGGGTGGAACATATGTGATGTCTGATAAAGGGGGGGGGGCGGCAATTTTTATCTTGCCTAGGGCGGCAAAAATCCTTGCACCGGCCCTGGATCCAGGGGTAGCTCCCCCTAACTGCATGGGTTCGTCTCCTGACCCAAACCCAGGAGTAGTTTCACCCAAAGTGTCAGAGGAAGACGATACGTTATGTAATAGAACATCCTGAGAGAGTGGGCCCTTCATCTCTGTCTCAGGCATCTATCAATACGTTCAGCAAGAGACATAGCGGCTTCCAAAGACTCAGGATTCTCATAAAGGGCCAAAGCGTCCTTCAGCCTCTCAGATAATCCCTGACAGAATTCACTACTGAGAGCCACTCAGTATCAGTAGCCCACCTCAGACTCAGAGCAATTGATCTCCCAGAACGCATTCCCTGACGCAGGCCGCGTAACTTGATCTCGGCCAGACCTAAAGCTCTGAAAAATTCATCCACCGATCAGAGAAAAAGCCCAAAACTGGGCGTCCCGTTTAAGTAACAAAATAATCGCACTCACTCTCTGACTCACATCCCCAGAAGAGTGCGAACGTAGCTTAAAATACAATTTGCACGCTTCCCTGAACCAAATAAAGTTATCACTTCCCCCCGAGAATCTATCCAGGAGGGCAACTTTAGGTTCAGGACAGGCCTGGTAACCACCACTAGGATCAGCCGCCTGTGGTCTCTGAGTCTGTGAGACGGTCGTGCGGAAGTCAGCTGTCTCCAGAGACAGCCCCTGCAGCTGTCCGGCCGGTGCAGTGATAGCATACATGGCTGAACTGATACACAACAGAACCCCCGGGAAGGCCGATAGTGTCAGGAGTGGAATGTCTCACCAGCAATCTACCCAAGCATATAGACTGTTTCCTACAACCATGTGTAAACCTACTACCCACACATCTAAAAGACACTCAACACATTTTAAATATTTTAGATCAAGTAAAATGGGAACCGCACTACGTTCTATGGAACCTAGACGTAAAATCTCTATATACCATAATTGAAAATGAGAAAGGGTGCGACACAGTTAAAATATGCCTACAGAACCAGGGAATTCTGGCAAAAAAACAAATAGATTTTATTGGGGACTGCAAAATGTTTATTTTAAAAAATAATTACTTTTTATTTGAGGATAAATTTTATATACAGCAGTGGGGTACCGCGATGGGGACGAGATTCGCACCGGGGTTCGCTAACATATACGTAGGCCAGTGGGAACATCAGGTCATCCACCCTAATGGCGAGCTCCGGGCGAATCTCGTCCTGTGGAAACGATTAATAGATGATGTTATATTCATCGGGGGGGGGGAAGAGGAACTAAATACATTTTTTAATGAAATAAATAAAAATGAATTTTATTTAGAGTTCACGCCGACATTTAGTATCAGCAGTAACATAACATAAATCAGTAACATAAACTTTTTAGATCTTACCATCTATATAGAGGAAGGAAAAAAAACATACAACGAACCAACGGATGTATACAGCTTCATTTCTCGGGATAGCTGCCACCTCCCACAATGGCTGGAAAACATTCCAAAAAGTCAATTCATGAAGATAAAACGGAATTGTACAAAAGAGGATGAATATGAAACAGAAGCAGAGAAATTACAGGAGAAATTTGAGCAGAGGGGTTATAATAGAGAAAAATTAATAACTCAAAAAGAGCTGGTAGGGAAACTAGACAGACAAGACCTAATTTATAAAAAGAAACGGGAAAATAATGACAAAGAGGTGGAACCTTTTGAAATACCGCCCATTATCACACAATATAATGGCTAGGCAGGAATACTGAGGAAGATCATCAAAAAACACTGGGAGATCCTGAAAGAAGACAAAATAATAGGAGATCAGATAAATTGATAGTCAAACCGCAGGGAGGCTTTTTTCCGTGCGGTATATGTGGGGTTTGCAAAAAATTGAAAATAAGCAGGAAACAGCACATAAACATTGCAGATAAAAAATGAATGGACTTCTATACACAAGATACGTGACCATATTACCTGCAGTAGTCAGGGGGTAATATATGCTATAATATGTCCATGTAAAAAATTATACATAGGTCGTACAAAAAGAACCCTAAGCAAGAGGATAGGGGAGCACATCTATAACATTGGGAGAAAATATGAAGGTCACCCTCTTTCAAGGCACTACAAAGATAAACATGGGGGAAACAGTAATGGTACCACATTTAGCGGTATAGAAATGGTGAAAAAAGATAAAAGAGGAGGAGACTTTATTAAAATAATGTCTAGAGCAGAGACCCGCTGGATCTTTAACCTAAATACACTAGCACCTTCAGGGTTAAACTCAGAAATCGAACTGTTTGCCTTTGAATGATTAATAACCTAATGCACTAGGTATGAAGGGGTTAAATAAGGGAGGAGATACGGACCTTTAAAAGCAACACTAGAAGCCTGAACGAGTATCCCCGACGAAGAATAACGTATTATTCGAAACGCGTTGGTGTAACTTTGGTCCTCCTAGTCACCCGTAGCTCTTACTGTGACGTCACACAGCGCCAAGTTCTCCCTCTGAAGTGAGAGTGGGAAGAACAGAGCGAGTGAGGCCACGATAGCGCCAGATGCTGTCCTCAGCAGTGAGGGTGGTGTAGGTTGTTGCGCTGAAGGCGCAGACAGGAAGTCGGCCTCCGACATGTGCCATAGGTCAGTTTATGGGGTAACCCTGGGTTTGGTTGATGGTGTGGGCGGTAGGTCGACGGACAGGAAGTTAGGAAGGTCAGCGTGACGGAAGCGTTGGTACTAAAGTGGGAGGCTCCGGTGCTTCTGGCCATTCATTAGTTGGAGGGGGGAGTTGGAAGCTGCTCCAGTAGCCTCAGCTGCCCCATTGTTTACACTACCGCAAAGTAGTGTCACATTACAAGCAGGCAGAGAGGTCACTGGGGTTGGGGGGTTGCCGTACTCCTTCTCCCAAACAGCCCATTTCACAGCCTGGACACATGGCAAAGAGAAGCAGATTAAGTGCCAGTCTGGACTGCATTATAGCAGTGCCAGTAGTAAAAACACTGGGTCAGGACAGTAAACAAACCTGTGAAGCAGAGGATGCTGTCAGAGGCACTGAGGCACCACCCATGAGATGGGTGCACTATAGGAGGCCTAATTTCTACTAGGAGCCCTATGGGGGCATAATTAATACTGGGGTGCTGAGGGGGGTTTATAATTGAGCGCAATATGGAGGACATTACTACTAATGGGGTTGCTATTGAGGGTGATGCAGGGAACACTATTACCATTGAGGACAGTTTGGGAGTGTATTATTATGGGGGACTATCTGTCTGGCACTAGCACAGTATTGGGAGTAGCAGCCTGTGGCAGGCGCAGCACTATGAAGTGCCTTTTGCGCTGTGGCATTAGTCGAATTTTGATATCTCTGACTTTTAGTCTAACCAGACTATCTATTACTCTGTAATTCCTCTAGCGCCGTTCTATGGAAGCAGTAGGTTTAAAAAGCACACCAAATGCTTGAAATAACTTCTTTATTAACTTCAACTTTTCTTCATATCTTGAGTATTTGTACTCTCACTTTATGATCTCTCTGAGAGGTATATCTGAGGTCTAACTAATAGTTCTACTTGCTGAATTTGGTCGCAATTTGCAGTATGCAGTTAGGGTACGCTAGCGTTATTCTTTTCCGGCATTGAGTTCCGTCCTAGGGGCTCAATACCGGGAAAAAACTGATAAGTTTTATCCTAATGCATTCTGAATGGAGAGCAATCCGTTCAGGATGTCTTCAGTTCAGTCTTTTTGACTTTTCAGGACGGAGATAATACCTCAGCATGCTGCGGTTTTATATCCGTCCAAAATTCCGGAACACTTGCCGGATCTGGCATTTTTTCCCATTGACGTACATTAATGCAGAGTGTTCAGTGCGCATGCTCAGACCGCAAAAAATTTGAAAAAAATAAATGCCGGATCTGGCATTTCAATGCATTTGTCATACAGATCAGGATCCTGATCTGTCTGACAAATGCCATCAGTTTGCATACTTTTTAACGGATACGTCCGGAATCCTCTGCCGCAAGTGTGAAAGTACCCTTAGCAGTAACTATTTGCAGATTGGTTACGTATGATCTGGTATGGTTGTATGCAATTTGGATTTCGATTGTGAACTTTGTAGTTTGCAATTGAATTTGTAGTTTGCAATTTGTGGAACTGCAAGTAAACACACATATAACTAGTTCAGTATACAGTCACTATATAATCACTATATTAACAGTAGGAACATTATATAACTGTTTTAAATACCTATTTTGGCCTCTCTGCTTCCATAAAACACAGCTCTCAGTGAAGTGAATGTTCAGCATCTCTCCTCTAGTGTAATGATTCTAGCAGCTCCTGCTAATGGAATTTTCCACACAGGCTGTGTGTGAGGCTGGCTGTGATTGGTCAAAACTTGCTGTGTGTGAGGCTGGCTGTGATTGGTCAAGACTCCTGCCCAGCAACAACAGTTTAACTCTATGGGTTCTTTTGTTTCTGCTGTGTCATTGAGTTTACCTCACATCCATATAATGAATCTTAAAGGCATATTATCTTTTCTGCTTCTGTGAACACAAAATATAACAGTTTTATGACATCCAAACATGAAGTCACTGTAAATAACTCTGCTTTTGTCTTTAACACACAAACATAGGAACTGTATTAAGGTTATTGCCAGGTCTAGCTGTATAAACACACAAGCTATATTAGCAACCTAGGACAGGTCTTAGCTGGCCAACTACACTCCCACCCAAATTACCTATAATTCTAAGTTCTTAGTGGTAGGATTTGAACATGAATTTGAGGAATTTTCCATCATGTTCTCAACTTCCAAGTGTCTTTTATCACTATCATGTTTTGAAAGTCTCTTATCCAACTCTCCCACCTTGGCCTCAAATTTTCTGGTGTGGGCTCGTCCCATCCCAACTTCTGTCTGCATAATTCTTGCAGTATTTCTTTTGCTCTGAGGATTACCGAGGCCAACAATCCCAGTGGTTCAAATATAGAAGCCACTGCGGAAAGAATGGTTCATCCAGTGGCAACTTTCTCTTCAATAGATACTTTGAAGAACTTGTCGTTCTCTACATTCCATCCCAATCCAAGTACGTTCTGAACTGGAAGATGATCATAATTGAGATCTACATTCTTCATTGTTGCTGCACGTTCAGAGTCACTGATGGATTCCAGTACCTCTCTGTTGTTTGAGATGAATTTGTGAAGGCGCAAGTTTCCTCTTGTGCATAACTTGGCTTTCTTTCACTAGTTTGATTGCAGATTCTGTGGACTCTAGACTTATAAGACCATCATCTACATAAAAGTTTTTCTTCAGAAAAGTTGCTGCTGATGGGCAATCCTTTTCATTCTGTTTGGCCGGGTACTTCATACCATAATTGGCGCAACCTGGAGACGATGCTGCTCCAAACAAGTGTACTTTCATTCTATATTCTATATAGAATCTGTATCTTCACCCTCCCACCATAGAAACCACAGGAAGTCTCTATCTTCATTCTTCACATGAAACTGGTGGAACATCTTTTCAACGTCACACATGACCGCTATGGGATACTTTGTGAATCTACAGAGTACTCCAGGCAGAGTGTTTGTAAGATCTGGTCCTTTTAGTAGATGATCGTTCAATGTAACACCATCGTACTTTGCTGAGCAATCAAATACCACTCTAATCTTATCTGGTTTCTTTGAGTGGTAGACATCTTGATGTGGGATGTACCACACTTCTCCTTCTTTAGGTTGGTTATTAACTTTCTCTGCATGTCCTTCTTCGAGGATGCCTTCCATGAATTTCAAATAATCATTCTTGAGTTTGAGATCTCTTACCATCCTTTTCTTCAAACATTTCAATCTTGCTAGGACAAGATTTCTGTTATTTGGCAGACGAGGTCGTTCTCTAAAAGGTAAGGGCATTTCAAGATGACCTTGTTGATTCTGCTGAATACTTTCTTCTAGAGTGTGTACGAATTTTATGTCTTCTTGGGATACACTCTTTTCTTTAAAACTTATGTCTGCAAAGTCGGATTCAAGGATCTTGATTACTTTTGCTGGACTTACAGTTGGTAACTCTTGGACAGATATTCAATGACACAATCCTGTCACCTGTCTTAAGGTTTGCAATCAGCTGTTTTCCTCCAACAACACCCCATCCTAGATCAGTTTGAACAGCATAGGGTTCACCCTTTCCCCCTGTGATTACCTTTCATGGTACCAAGGCTTCGAGACAATCGTAGCCTATCAACAGTCCAACACCAAACTCCTTCAGCGGGGACATTTCATGAGATATGACAGATAGGTGCTCCCATTCATTTGCTGTTTTACAGGTAGGTATGTGATCTCGATCTAGAGGTATATCGTCTTTTGTATAAGCTGGAAGTAGATCTAATGTGAAGTTTGAATGAAGTCCTTTAACTCTCAGTCCTTTGACCCTTTGACTGTTCACTAATGTGTCTCTCCCCGTCATTGTGGTGAGTTTGAGCTTCACTGGTTCTGTAGCCACTTGTAATTTCTTGCAGATTTCTTGATCAATGAAGGTGACATCACTTTGGGCATCCAGTAGCGCATAGGCGTATACCTTCTTATTCCTCCTTTTAGGATTTGAAATGCACACTGGTACAAACATTAATGTACCGTTGCTTTCTCCTTCATTCACTCTGCAAGAGAATAGTGATACTTTCTTTTCTTCCTCAGTGTCTTTAGGTATTGAGGATTTATCTTTCTTTGGATGTTCTTCATGCAGTGGTGTAGGATGGCGTCCTTTACAAACGCTGTATGTGGCCTTTTTCTTACACTCCTTAGTAACATTGCCTTTTCTTAGACATCCAAAACACAGTTGGTTCTCAAGTACAAACCATTTCTTTTCATCTGGGGACTTCTTTAATTGTTGGCACTTGTGCATGGAGTGGTTCTCTCCACAGAACATACACTTGAAGGTAGTCTGAAGATTTGTCAGTTCTGTCTCTCTACTGATCCCAGTAGTAACTTTGAACTTGCTCTCATAGGTATCTGGACCTTTAGCTGCTGTGTTGGTTGCAAAGCTAGTTGCTCTTGCTCGTCTTATCTCTCTTGCAGGCCTTTCTTCTAAGGATTTTAAGACATAAGATGATGTTACTGGATTACATGCTATCCGTGCTTCCTTATTGACGAACTCATAGAACTCTTTAAAACTTGGAAAGTTCTTGCCTAGATCTAACTGTTCAGTCACATAGCAATTCCATCTAGAAGCCACTTCTTCAGGTAGCTTGGCTAGCATCCTGTGGTTTTCTAGATAGTCGTTCAGTACTTCTAGACCTTGAACCTGTGGGATGGCATTGCTGCATGCTTGCAGGAAGTCACCATACTCTTGGAGTCTGAAGTGTTCTTTAGGACCTATTTACGGCTAGTTATTCAGTTTCTCTCTAAAAGCTCTTTGTACTAAGAAAGGATGACCATATCTTGCATTCAATTTTTCCCAAGCTTGCTTGTAGGCATCTTCGTCTTTTCTATAGAAGTTACCTTCAAGAACTTTGCTTCCCCACCAAAATATCTCTGAAGGTAGAATACCTTGTCGACTGGACTGAAGCAATGATGCCCAATGATCATTTCAAAACTTGCCTTCCACTCTATGAACTTAAGGACATCTCCTGAAAATACAGTAGGTTCCGGAACGGGAAGGCTAGCTAGGACTGTTCTCTGTGGTCTTGCTGGGACAATGGTTGGTTGTAACATTCTCCTGAGCATTGCCATGGCATCTAGGAATAGAATCATCCGGTTCTATTTTCTCACTTAGTTCTGAATTAGGTGAGTCCCTTTCTTCTTCTTTTCCGGTAGAGATAGAGGGTAAATCCACACACCTTTTTCCTCACACTGGACTAGGCCTCTCTTTGTCTTTTTAGAGCAGGGATGGAAGAATATTGACTTATTTCCTCACTAAGTGCTGGAGATTTCCTTCCATTCTCCTGGGACTATGTAGGAAAGTAGGAGTCTGCCTCTTCACTTAATACAGATTTGAACCTATGACTACTCTGATTCATATCCTCTTCGTTTACTCTGAGTCTGGCTTCTATGATCTTAACTTCTTTCTGCCTTTCCAGAATTTTTATCTGTTGGCGCTGTGCTTCCATTTCAGCTTCCATTTGATGGCGCTGTGCCTCGATGGCAGCTTCCATCTCAATTTCTGCTCTCTTGACAGCAAGTTGTTCAGCTAATTCCTTTATTTTGGCTGAAATGCTTAAGGACTCTGATATGTGGATGGCACTTCTGCTAGCGAAGGAAGTCACACTTGAGATTGTGGTTCCCCCTTAGGACCTAGCATAGTCTCTCATAAAAAGCTCGTTCATTCTATTTCTTGCTTTAACTTCATCATAATTAGCTGCAGATGAAAGTTCTCTTATGAGCTTTACTAAATCTTTAGTGACTGCAGTACATGTGTCCATGTTCCTTACAATATCCTGGGAAGGTGTCGTAAACGACCGCAGGTTGACATATGCTGCCATAAGCTCTGATTCAGATTCTTCTACCGTCTCTACCATATCACTCAAGTTCCTTTGTATACTTTCTTGCTTTAGCTTTCTACGAATGTCTTTAATGTATGATTTCCACTTATCATACATCCGGGCGAACTTTTTCTCTTTTAATGCTGCTTCTTGCTCCAAATTTTCCAGCATCTTTGGGGTCCGTTTTCTGGCACGTGATGAACGTCTTAGTTCTTCTGTTTGGGCTATATTTGTTTGAGGCAAGACTAATGCTGCATCAGACTCTTCTACCACAGACAGATTCCCTTGTTCAACTCTATCTATCTTTGTATCCTCTAACAGTGGCATGGTAATACTAGGCTCAGACATTTTACTCTAAATGCTATAACAATCGATACAAATATTAAAGGACCTTTGACTTTAAATGCAGTATTGACAAATGCCGAAATGAATTACTTTCACTTTAAATACTTTAGTGTCTGTGTACTACAAACTGTCCTTTGTTTTACTTTAAAGTCTTTTATTCCTGAACACAAAAATGTCACTTTATACCAAAACCTAAGTGCAATAATAAGTAATAAGGAAAGCTCTGACCTTATTCTGAAGAGCAGGAACAAATGTCTGTCTTAAAATAGACGTGTCTTTTCTTGCTGTGATGTGATGCTCTGCGCTGATTTGCGATGCTCTGTGCAGACTTGCGATGTTCTGTGCTGACTTGCAATTCTTTGTGCTGACTTGCGATGCGCTGGCTTGGATACGTTGCTTGTGATGTTCTGTGCTGACTTGCGATTCTTTGCGCTAACATGCGATGCACTGGCTTGGATATGCTGCTGCAGACCTTGGGCCTAGTGGCGGGAAAACTAGCTGCAGTACGTGGTCTCTCCGTGGATAGTGGTGCAGGCACTCTAGCTATGGACTTTGGCCTCCCACCATGCGTCTCTTTCTCTCCCTAGGTATCGCAGGAGAGTTGGCGCTCTTTCTCTGACTATTTTGCCTTTGCCGTTCTGCCACTTTAAGAGTCGGCTGCAGTTTGAATAATGCACACATTCTATGACCTCTATGGTAGCTTCGCTGAGGTGTCTTTGTTTGCTCACTCAGGGAACAGTTGCTGCGCAGCGGTATATGCTGACACTCCGCTGCTCTAATGCGCTCTTTACTGTGCAAGTTGAGGAGCGCTATCACTTCGCCCTCTGAGGGTAATAGTTCCACTGTGGCAGGCGCAGCACTATGAAGTGCCTTTTGCGCTGTGGCATTAGAAGAATTCTGATATCTCTGACTTTTAGTCTCACCAGACTGTCTATTACTCTGTAATTCCTCTAGCGCCGTTCTATGGAAACAGTAGGTTTAAAGAGCACACCAAATGCTTGAAATAACTTCTTTATTAACTTCAACTTTTCTTCATATATAACACTGCCGCCTCCGCAGCAGATAGTCCATGTACAAAACACGTGTTGAAAATATATCACAAAATGGCGGTATGCATAAGATGGTGGTTCAACTGTTCAATCTTGTCATTCAACATAAAATGGTGGATATATTTCTCTCTTGAGTATCTGTACTTTCACTTTAAGTTATTTAAACACTTTATGATCTCTCTGAGAGATATATCTGAGGTCTAACTAATAGTTCTACTTGCTGGATTTGGTCGCAATTTGCAGTATGCAGTTAGCAGTAACTATTTGCAAATTGGTTGAGTATCATCTGGTATGATTGTATGCAATTTGGATTGCAATATGGAATTTGAATTTGGATTGTGAACTTTGCAGTTTGCAATTGAATTTGTAGTTTGCAATTGGTGGAACTGTAAGTAAACACACATATAACCAGTTCAGTATACAGTTCTATTCACTATATTAACAGTAGGAACATTATATAACTGTTCTAAATACCTATTTTGGCCTCTCTGCTTCCATAAAACCCAGCTTTTAGTGGAGTGAATGTGTGTTCAGCTTCTCTTCTCTGGTGTAATGATTCTAGCAGCTCCTGCTAGGGGAATTTCCCACACAGGCTGTGTGTGAGGCTGGCTGTGATTGGTCAAGACTCCTGCCCAGCAACAACAGTTTAACTCTATGCTTTCTGTTGTTTCTGCTGTGTCATTGAGCTTACCTTACATCCATATAATGAATCTTAAAGGCGTATTATCTTTTCTGCTTCTGTGAACACAATATATAACAGTTATATGACATCCAAACATGAAGTCACTGTAAATAACTCTGCTTTTGTCTTTAACACACAAACATAAGAACTATATTAAGGTTATTGGCAGGTCTAGCTGTATAAACACACAAGCTATATTAGCAACCTAGGACAGGTCTTAGCTGGCCAGCTACACAGCAGGATGACCGTGAGGAAGAGGACGATAGTAAAGTGAGGAATCTAAAAAAAGATTCTGTGATAAACTCTGCAGAGACGAGACGCGGCTGAAAGAAGGTATCATGGCGGTCTAATCTTCGAATGAAGACGTAGAGGAAAGAGTCTACATCAGAGAAGACGTGATTGGATGTAAGAGGTATGTGCTGCTGTATTCTACTGTATTTTATGTAACAATATATGTAATGTACATCCACATATTTCTTTCATGGTAGGGTTTGGGGGGGACTTCAGGCGACACTGTGCGTGTTCTGAATTGTAGGGCCTACCATCCATCTACTAGATTATTTATACTCAGAGAGTTATCACTGTGTTACGTGTGGCGTTACATAGGACTGCAGTTGACATCTACTACATTATCTGTAAAAAAGGTGCGTGTCGACATGTTGGGGGGGAAGGGGTGCAATAATTGGCTTTCCCCGGGTGCTGTCAACCCATGCTACGCCACTGATGAAGGGTGCACCCGTTCTTCCCCCGGGACACACCTTTGACTTTTGGGGTCTTCTGCCTGGTGGTGGCTGGTGTGCTCTTGATGGTGGATGGTTGGTAGGGTGCAAGGACGGAGAGTAGGCATGGATGGGGGGAAGGCAGATAATGATGGAGTCAATAACCAGGCTCGTTTGGTTGCAATCAATAAAGTCTCTCTTTACTGAATAGATAATGGGAGTAGAAGTTCATATAGCAAGAAAAGACACAGTTCTGAAGTTTGTTACAGAGTAGGCTTCCTCCAACAGTTGTGTATTGGCAGTAGCAATGATGGTAGTAGTAGTCTCACGCTAAGTTCACTTTGCAGTCCTGCCAAATAACCACAGGCGTACAATTCCATCCTCATTAGGTCTTTCTGCAATTCCCAGGCTGAGGGGTGCGGATCTTAGATTCGAACAGCCAGTCCTTCTCCAATTGTGGTGGGCGCTGAAGCAATATCCCCTATCCACAAGCATATCCCCTATCCACAAGCAGTAAAGCCTTATTGCCATAAACGTGCGGTACCTTACTGTCTGAACCCAGTGTGGACTTGAAAAGTGGCTCTAAACCTTCTAAAGGTGTCTGATCGCTCTCACTCAGGGGCAGTCTTCTGTCCGCTTGTCCTCTGGCAGCTTTTCGGTCACAGGAATGGTGTTTCCTGGACTAAGCTTTTTTTTGGGACTACTTGGTAGGAACTCAGACAACTCCACTAACCAGGGGCCGGGGCCAGCCCTATGCCCTGGAACCCCAGACTAAGACTGCCACCGTTTGTTGTCCATACGCAGCCATTTGGGATATATAGGCCATAACTTTTAGCAGGGATCCACTGGGTCACTGCAAATGGAGCTGCACTAATATGTCAGCTGCTCCTTCTCCATCATGGAAAGCTGCGTTCCAGTCTTATTGAAGGATTGCTTGAGATTAGAAACAACTGACTTGTAACGACCGACGACACGCACAGGGAGGAAAACAGGGAAAGCCCTGCCCAAGGGAGAGGGAAAGGTGGTGACCCCTAACTCACCTTGCGGCTGGCACCTGACTGCCCTGACGTCCCTAGACGGGTTCCTCACCCGTGCGGCGATCGCGTGCCTAAACCCTGGCTTTCCCTAATATGAGCCCTGGATAGTGAACAGGCCGGTGGGATCGCTAGTCCACACCACTATCACTAAGAGGGAAACACCAGGGAGAGGACAGACAAAACATACAAACACATACACCCAGGTGGGCGACCACAATAAACCAAAAAGGTCCAACAGGGATCTGGAGGGTAGCGTACTGGACCAACTACCAGCGAACGCAGCAACACAGCTCCAGAAGGTCAGAATAGATGTCCAGGCAGGAAGCTCTATCTCTGGCAACCAGAGAAGTGTGAGAGAGAAATATAAGGAGGTCTGGGAGTGCTGGACAAGGAACAGCTGAGGAGAAGGAGCTACGGATCCCTGAGTGAGCCAAAAGGGTTTGCCAAGCAAACCCAGAAAGCTACCATAAGGAAAACAGCCCTATCTTAAATAGAGCGTGCAGCCAACCGCTGCGACTTCCTGACCCCGGGTATAACGGAGTCAGGCGTGGTCCTCGACACCCTCGTGACAGTACCCCCCTCTCTACGAGGGGCCTCCGGACACTCAGGACCAGGTCTCCCAGGATGAGAGGCATGAAAAACCCGCACTAACCTGTCGGCGTTTACCTCAGACGCAGGAACCCACATTCTTTCCTCGGGACCGTAACCTCTCCAATGCACCAGATATTGAAGAGAGCGGCGGACCCGACGAGAATTAACAATTTTGGATATCTGAAATTCTAGGTTACCATCCACGACAACAGGAGGGGGTGGCAGCGGTGATGGTTCTAGAGGTGGAACATATTTTTTGAGTAACGACTTATGAAAAACATTATGAATTTTAAAAGTCTGAGGTAACTCCAGGCGAAAAGCCACGGGGTTGATGATGGCTACAATTTTGTAAGGGCCAATGAACCTAGGACCCAGTTTCCAAGAGGGAACCTTCAATTTAATATTCCTAGTAGACAACCACACATAGTCATTCACTCCTAGGTCCGGACCTGGCGACCGTCTCTTATCAGCCATGCATTTGTATTTACCTCCCATATTTTTCAAGTTAGCTTGCACCTTCTGCCATACCGATGAAAGAGATGACGAAAACCGTTCCTCTTCGGGAACCCCAGAAGACCCCCCCTCTTTGAAAGTACAGAATTGGGGATGAAAACCATATGCACCAAGAAATGGTGACTTGCCAGTGGATTCCTGACGACGATTATTTATGGCAAACTCAGCTAACGGTAAATATGATGACCACAACTCTTGGTTTTCAGACACAAAACATCTTAGATATGTCTCAAGGTTTTGGTTGGTACGCTCAGTCTGTCCATTCGACTGAGGATGGAAAGCAGAGGAAAAGGACAAGTGTACCCCCAAACGAGAACAAAAAGCTTTCCAAAATTTAGAAATAAACTGGGTACCCCGATCCGAAACCACATCGGAGGGGACCCCGTGAAGCTTCACGATTTCACTGACGAATACCTGAGCAAGAGTCTTAGCATTAGGTAGTGCGGGTAACGCAATGAAGTGTACCATTTTGCTAAACCTGTCCACTACTACCAAAATAACTGTTTTACCCGCAGACAAAGGTAAGTCAGTGATAAAATCCATTGACAGATGTGTCCACGGTCTATTGGGAATGACGAGTGGTAATAGAGACCCTGCAGGACGTGTATGTGAAACTTTTGCGCGCGCACAGGTAGAACAAGAAGACACAAAATCCAATACATCCTGACGCAACCTTGGCCACCAAAAACGACGAGACAATAGTTCCAAGGTTGCTTTACTACCCGGGTGCCCAGCAAGTGCCGAATTATGATGTTCCTTTAATAATTCGAAACGTAAGTTCAACGGTACAAACAATTTCTCTGAGGGGCAAGAGACCGGGGCGTCCCCCTGGGCCTCTAACACCTTCCCCTCCAAAACAGAGTGTACCGCAGAGACAACCACTCCTCTTTGAAGAATGGGTACCGGATCACTCACATTACCCCCTCCAGGGAAACAACGAGATAGTGCATCAGCCTTGGTGTTCTTTGCCCCAGGACGATAGGTAATCACAAAGTTAAACCTGGTAAAAAATAGCGACCACCTAGCCTGTCTAGGGGTGAGACGCTTAGCTGATTCGAGGTACAGAAGATTTTTGTGGTCCGTAATTACAGTGACGGGGTGGACTGCCCCCTCTAAGAAATGACGCCACTCCTCAAACGCAAGTTTAATAGCTAATAGTTCCCTATTGCCAATATCGTAGTTCTTTTCTGCTGCAGATAGTTTTTTAGAAAAGAAAGCACAAGGACGCCATTTGCCAGGAGACGGACCCTGAGACAGCACCGCCCCCACTCCCACCTCTGACGCATCGACTTCAACAATAAAAGGCTGAGAGACATCAGGTTAGACCAGTACAGGTGCTGAGGTAAACCTCTCTTTTAGAGAGGAAAAAGCAACTTTAGCGGCGTCAGACCATTTAGAAAAATCAGTCCCCTTCCTAGTCATGTCAGTAAGCGGTTTTACAATAAGTGAATAATTTTTAATGAATTTCCTATAGAAATTCGCGAAGCCCAAGAACCGTTGTAGTGCTTTGAGGTTCTCAGGAAGATCCCAATCTAAAATTGCCTGGACCTTCCTAGGATCCATACGGAAACCTGAAGCAGATAAAAAATAACCTAGGAATTGTATCTCCTGAACGGCGAAGACACATTTTTCAATTTTAGCATATAATTCATTCGTCCGTAGGACCTGCAGTACTTGTCTGACATGCACCTCATGTGTTTTCAGATCGGACGAATAAATTAAAATATCATCTAGGTATATTACCACAAACCTGCCGATTAGATGACTAAAAATGTCATTAACGAAATGTTGGAAGACAGCAGGGGCATTGGTCAGACCGAAAGGCATGACTAGATTTTCATAATGCCCCTCAGGGGTGTTAAACGCTGTCTTCCACTCATCCCCCTCCTTAATACGAATCAGATTGTAGGCCCCCCTAAGATCAAGTTTGGAGAACCACCTAGCACCCGCAATCTGATTAAACAGGTCAGGAATGAGAGGAAGAGGGTATGGGTCTCGGATGGTTATCTGATTTAATTCGCGAAAATCTAAGCAAGGACGCAGGCCCCCATCTTTCTTTTTAACGAAGAAAAACCCTGCAGCCACGGGTGAAGAAGAGGGTCTGATGTGTCCCTTAGCCAGACTCTCGGAGATATAATCTTTCATGGCTTGTCTCTCTGGACCCGAAAGATTATATAACCTGGTCTTGGGTAATTTTGCGCCGGGAATAAGGTTAACCGGGCAATCATAAGGACGATGAGGTGGTAACTTCTGACAACCCTTTTCAGAAAAAACATCCTCAAAGTCCGAAATAAATGTAGGTAGGGTAGTTATGGAGGCGACTAAGCAATTGCTATTTAAGCAATTTTCTCTGCACTGCTCACTCCACTCCAATATCTCCCTGGCCTGCCAATCCACCACTGGATTGTGCGCTACCAACCAGGGAAGACCCAGCACTACCGGAGTGGGAAGCCCCTCCAGAACATAACCTGAAAGCATCTCGTTATGGTGGTCCCCTACCCGAAGGTGTAAATTATGAACCATGTGCGTGAGGTTTCTCTGAGACAGGGGAGCAGAATCAATAGCGAATATGGGAATGGGTCTCTGTAAAGTACAGAGAGACAAACCCAAAGTGCGGGCAAAATGGGCATCTATCAAATTTACCCCTGCTCCACTGTCTAGAAAGAAAGAAATAGTCTCCGTCTTATCACCAAAAATAATAACCGCTGGCAACACAAATTGCGATGTACGTATGGAGGAAACGTATACCCCCCGGCTGACATCCTCCACACAGCCTGGGGTTAGTAGTTTTTCCGACGGTCTTTTGTTTCTGAGGAAAGAAGGACAGACATTAATGAAATGACCCCTCTCCCCACAAAAAAAACAAACCCCCCCCTACAGCGAGCATCAGGAGGACGGACCTGACAAGTAGTTCCTCCTAGCTGCGTAGGCTCGTCTAAGTCCGTACAGACTAACTGCTGCTTGGGAGGGGTTACCAATTGCTCCGGTTTTTTCAACCTGACCCTAAGGCGTCTATCTATTCGGATAGAAAGGGACATAACCGCATCAAGGGAAAGGGGGGTCTCATATAATGCAAGCGCATCCTTAACCCTTTCGGATAACCCAGAGCAGAACTGACTCCTGAGAGCCGGGTCGTTCCATTGGGTATCCGTAGCCCACCTACGGAAGTCAGAGCAATACTCCTCTACCGGCCGCTCTCCTTGTAAGAGTCTCCGTAATCTTGATTCAGCCAGTGCGACTCGGTCAGGGTCATCATATATGAGACCCAAGGCCCCAAAAAACTCATCCACTGTCCGAAGAGCCTGGGAATCAGTAGGTAAAGAGAACGCCCAGGACTGCGGATCCCCCTGCAGCAGGGAAATAACAACCC
Organism: Bufo bufo; assembly: GCF_905171765.1. NCBI lineage: Eukaryota > Metazoa > Chordata > Amphibia > Anura > Bufonidae > Bufo > Bufo bufo. The sequence continues at coordinate 686,258,689 of NC_053391.1, forward strand.
CCACCCGCTGATCTTCATTACCAGAGGAGTAAGGGCGCAGTTTAAAATATAACTTACAGGCCTCACGGAATGTCAAAAACTTGTCCCTTCCCCCAGAAAATCTGTCAGGGAGAGGGACCTTGGGTTCCGCAATAACCTGGTTACCAGTAGCAACCGCTGGGCTTGCAGTCAGTTGTAATTACTGCTGTTGCTGGAGGACCGACGCCTTCAATCCTGCCACCTCCAAAGACAGGCCATGAAATTGTTTGGATAGAGCAGCAATTTGATCCATACTGGATTCTAAATAGGTAAAAATTTTTTTTTTTTTTTTTTTTTTTTTTTACCTACACAAAAATAATTGGCCAGAGATAATGTAACGACCGACGACACGCACAGGGAGGAAAACAGGGAAAGCCCTGCCCAAGGGAGAGGGAAAGGTGGTGACCCCTAACTCACCTTGCGGCTGGCACCTGACTGCCCTGACGTCCCTAGACGGGTTCCTCACCCGTGCGGCGATCACGTGCCTAAACCCTGGCTTTCCCTAATATGAGCCCTGGATAGTGAACAGGCCGGTGGGATCGCTAGTCCACACCACTATCACTAAGAGGGAAACACCAGGGAGAGGACAGACAAAACAGACAAACACATACACCCAGGTGGGCGACCACAATAAACCAAAAAGGTCCAACAGGGATCTGGAGGGTAGCGTACTGGACCAACTACCAGCGAACGCAGCAACACAGCTCCAGAAGGTCAGAATAGATGTCCAGGCAGGAAGATCTATCTCTGGCAACCAGAGAAGTGTGAGAGGGGAATATAAGGAGGTCTGGGAGTGCTGGACAAGGAACAGCTGAGGAGAAGGAGCTACGGATCCCTGAGTGAGCCAAAAGGGTTTGCTAAGCAAACCCAGAAAGCTACCATAAGGAAAACAGCCCTATCTTAAATAGAGCGTGCAGCCAACCGCTGCGACTTCCTGACCCCGGGTATAACGGAGTCAGGCGTGGTCCTCGACACCCTCGTGACATGACTATGGGCTGTAGTTAGTAACCGCTTGAATGGGGATAAGCTGCAGTACCAGGCTCACCCATGGACAAGAGAGGCGCTGTTTCTGGGAAAATAGAATAAAGCAGATTTCTATATCTAATCTCATACAACCCCTTTAATAGTCTGTTTTAGTAAATACTTGTATTCCCTATGAAATATCAATTCCAAAGCACCTTTTCTTAGACCTTTGTGTTGTGTCGTTCCTCTGTTACTCCTCCTAGTAATTTAATGACTGTATTGACAGGTGGGTGTTACCATCCCTCTTGCTAGAAGGATGCGTCGCTACACAATTGGACAATGGCAGACTGTGAGAGGACACACCTCCAACTGATAACGCACAGTCGTCAATTTACTCATACATTTCCAGGAGGAATAACTGAGGGACAGCACAAGGCAGAGGTTGTAAGAAAAGATGGTGCAGAATTGCTATGTCAAGGGGAACACAAGTATTTATGAGAACAGACAAGTCAGGAGAGGTGACCAGTCCTCACATATTGCATGCAGTGATCTTTAATGGCTATGAAATTGATAAGTGGGGGTGGAAGGCACGCTGTCCCATTTTTCTTTTCACCTGTCAAGGTTTGCAGCCTGGCCGTGTTGCTGATGGATCCAGCTACACCAACTTTATAATAACCCCTGGCTGAGATTGAAGAATAGACATTCCCACAGCAGCACAGAGTGTTTCAAGAGATGCTACAATGTCACCAAAACATATTGCACTAATTCATGGTAATAACCGCTATACACAAGTCTGTAGCCCAGGACACCTTGAGCGAGTGCTCATTTCACAGCAGTCTGCAGAATTCCTGACGTGTGCCCGTCCCTGTGATCACGTGCTTAGAGGGGAGGCCGCGTACAAGGATGGTGCCTGCGTATAGCATGAGAGCGATGGGGGAAGAGAGCCTGCTGCTTCCTACCAGCCCAGCAGTCATGAGTCATTTTGGGAGTTTGCCTCCTTTATGGTAGAGGGCAGCATTTACCTGTCACCACCAGCAGGGGGTGATCTGGGTACATATCCTATACAGGCTATTGGGCACCATATACAGCTGTCCTCCTTTATGGGACTGGCTGTCTTTTTATGTCCAGATTATTTTTCTTATTGTATCTTTATAGTGATCCGTATGAAAATAAGACGGGATGTCCAGCTTTCCAAAAAAGACGTTGTTCTTCATTCCAAAATGACACAGGATAAAAAACAATCCAACACGGCAAGCAGGTCTACATGTTTCGGATGCTCTAATCCTGACACATTGGTTTCTGAATGGCTACATACTTAAATAGCTGAACTTCCCGGCACTCGCAGGTGGTTCGGATTGGCAGGAGTGGACACACAAGTCGGGTTCCGCCTACTGTCCAAATGTCATGTGAGTATAGGGGCAAAGATACATATAGAAATAAAAAGTTGGATATGTCAAAAAACACATAAACTGTTTTAATATTAAACTGTGGTGGTCCTAGATAGTTACATTTACAAAAAGCGAAACCTCGCTATGGTACGGTCGCTATATCGATGACCTGCTGTTCGTGTGGTCGGGCGATTCTGCGGCCGTGCCATCTTCTGGGACCTTTCTCAATAATAACCATTGCTGTCTAAAATTCACCATTTCACACGACATCACCACCATTGCCTTCCTTGATCTCTCTTTGGAGGGCGACTCTGCGACTCACCAAGTCCACTCCAGCACCTATCGCAAGGACACGTCAGGTAACACAACTCTCATGGCCACATCTTGCCATCCTCCACATGTGGTCCGTAATATCCCTAAAGGGGAATTCATTCGGGCCAAAAGAAATTGTTCTAAAGATGACAAATTAAAAATGGAGATGGAGACAGTGGCCATGAGACTTGCGGAGCGCAGGTGCCCTCCTTGGACCTTAGATCGAGCTAGGGCCAACACATTAAATAGACCCAGAGACAGGCTTGTTTTTCCGGACAAAGCGCAACCCGACGCGCTCTCGTGTATAAATAGACAAACCAATGCAGCCGCAAAAAAATGTTCCCTGTTTCGTCACCAACTATAGTTTGGAATTTTCACAAATTTGCGCCATAGTAACTAAACATCTATCTGTTCTAAACTGTGACGGGCAGCGGTCTGACATCAGCTCTGCAGGTGTCGGATGCATTGCACGTCGCGCACCGACTATTGCGCAAAAAATTTGCCTTTTCACTGATAGTGACACCAGTAAAAAAGAAAAAAGTGCTTGGCTGAGACACAAAGGCACATTTAAATGCGGCCACCGCATCTGTACGGCCACCGCATCTGTACGGCCTCCGCATCTGTACGGCCACCGCATCTGTACGGCCTCCGCATCTGTACGGCCACCGCATCTGTACGGCCACCGCATCTGTACGGCCACCGCATCTGTACGGCCACCGCATCTGTACGGCCTCCGCATCTGTACGGCCACCGCATCTGTACGGCCACCGCATCTGTACGGCCACCGCATCTGTACGGCCTCCGCATCTGTACGGCCACCGCATCTGTACGGCCACCGCATCTGTACGGCCACCGCATCTGTACGGCCTCCGCATCTGTACGGCCACCGCATCTGTACGGCCACCGCATCTGTACGGCCACCGCATCTGTACGGACTCCGCATCTGTACGGCCACCGCATCTGTACGGCCACCGCATCTGTACGGCCACCGCATCTGTACGGCCACCGCATCTGTACGGCCTCCGCATCTGTACGGCCACCGCATCTGTACGGCCTCCGCATCTGTACGGCCTCCGCATCTGTACGGCCACCGCATCTGTACGGCCACCGCATCTGTACGGCCTCCGCATCTGTACGGCCTCCGCATCTGTACGGCCACCGCATCTGTACGGCCACCGCATCTGTACGGCCACCGCATCTGTACGGCCTCCGCATCTGTACGGCCACCGCATCTGTACGGCCACCGCATCTGTACGGCCTCCGCATCTGTACGGCCACCGCATCTGTACGGCCACCGCATCTGTACGGCCACCGCATCTGTACGGCCTCCGCATCTGTACGGCCACCGCATCTGTACGGCCTCCGCATCTGTACGGCCACCGCATCTGTACGGCCACCGCATCTGTACGGCCACCGCATCTGTACGGCCTCCGCATCTGTACGGCCTCCGCATCTGTACGGCCACCGCATCTGTACGGCCACCGCATCTGTACGGCCTCCGCATCTGTACGGCCACCGCATCTGTACGGCCACCGCATCTGTACGGCCACCGCATCTGTACGGCCACCGCATCTGTACGCGCTGCAATTACATTGTAGTCTGCAATATATTGGATGCACAACCAATAGTTTAAAAGTCAGAATCTGTAAGCACCTTTCAGACATCCCACAGACCAGAGAGAGAAACGTTTCAGCGGCCAGTCTGCATTTTGCGGTCTCCCATCAGGGAGATACCGCAGGTTTTCAGGTTCAGGCCCTAGAAAGGGTTAATCCTCCTGCCAGAGGTGGTGACTACAAGCATAAGCTCCTTAACAGGGAGTCCTACTGGATTTTTTGTATGGGTTCCCGAGTCCCAGCAGGGTTAAATCGCAAACATGATCTAATCCTGCATTACTGATCTTTGCTCAGATAGACTTTTAAAACAGTTTATGTGTTTTTTGACATATCCAACTTTTTATTTCTATATGTATCTTTGCTCCTATACTCACATGACATTTGGACAGTAGGCGGAACCCGACTTGTGTGTCCACTCCTGCTAATCCAAACCACCTGCGAGTGCCGGGAAGTTCAGCTATTTAAGTATGTAGCCATTCAGCAACCAATGTGTCAGTATTAGAGCATCCGAAACATGTAGACCTGCTTGCCGTGTTGGATTGTTTTTTATCCTGTGTCATTTTGGAATAAAGAACAACGTCTTTTTTGGAAAGCTGGACATCCCGTCTTATTTTCATACAGTTTGCAACTTGTGCCCCTTCCAAGCACCGTCCGTGCTTTCACTGCAAGACTGACCAGGTGAGCGCCGCCTACGGAACTTTTATACTTTTATAGTGATCCGGCTTCAAATCTCCTGTGTTCTCATGAAACTGATAACATTCTGTCTGCCTGCAGCCATCCCTAGAGGGAGCTAAAGAGCTTACTGCATGCGATTTATACAGCCACCAGGAGAGGGAGCTCAGGAGCTTACTGCATGTGATTTATACAGCCACCAGGAGAGGGAGCTCAGGAGCTTACTGCATGCGATTTATACAGCCACCAGGAGAGGGAGCTCAGGAGCTTACTGCATGTGATTTATACAGCCACCAGGAGAGGGAGCTCAGGAGCTTACTGCATGTGATTTATACAGCCACCAGGAGAGGGAGCTCAGGAGCTTACTGCATGTGATTTAGGGTCCATTCACACGTCCGCAAAATGGGTCCGCATCCGTTCCGCAATTTTGTGGAACAGGTGCGGACCCGCTAATTTTCAATGGGGACAGAATGTGGTGTCCGCATCTGCATTTGCGGATCCGCACTTCCGGATCCGTACTTCCGTTCCGCCAAAAATTAGAACATGTCCTACTTTGTTATATACTCTATGTTCCAATTCCTAACCATTTTCAAGACCTCTGCTTGTTGTCAGTGAATGAAAATAGAGTTATATATGCTCTTCTTCCACCATAACTGTTATTTACGCCTCCGTGTTCACCAGCCCCATATATACTGGGCTAATAATGTGAAAACGGAAGAAGAACTGTTTCAGTGGTCAGTGCTGGTTATTACACCCTGCAGCAAAACCATCTCCCTGCATGTTTTAAATTGCTCCTAATTTTTAACACCGACACCTTAAATAATGTTCCCACGCTCTCTCTGCAATGCATGGAAATTCTGGTTTTCTATTTGAAGATGGCCGCTGACTGCTCCCTCTCCAGATCTGTGGGGGGGGGGGGGGGGGGGGCAGCAGCGTTAGGCCAGGACGGCTACAACAGCCAAATCTGGCATCCAAGGACCAACAGGGGCTGAAGCTAATTCCGGCAGATTCTGGACAAGCCATTATGCCTCCTTAGGGATGCATTTTATTAAGTGATTGCTCAGCGCGGCATCTGGTCCAGCTGTGATGACAGAGGACCTTAATGCTGGATTTCTGCTGAGCAATGGATAATGCTTTGAAGTGTCAGAATCCCCTTCTATAAGACATGTGACGTCGGAGTGCCCGATAGATGTCAGGAAGCAGGCATTACTGTTATACGGTAGACATCGGATGGTCCACATGACATCTGCACCTCTTAGGATAAGGGGCACGGATGCTATTCCGCCGCTCACAGGGGAGTCGTAAGGTGGAGAGGATAGGAGTGGTGGCAGCAGTGAGAATGGAGGTGGTAGTACTCACTGTGGCGATCCTGCTTCAGCTCTCCCCAGGCTTTTCACACAGTGAAGGGAGGGGAACACTCTTCACTCTGGTTTGGGGGTCTCCTGCCTGATGGTGTTTGGGGTGCCCTTGATATTAGTGGATTGGGTGGCATAAAAATTGACCTTTGTGACTTGCATAGCACATCATGTGGTGTACAGACACTGAACCAGCAGGGAGAGCTCCCTTAGGCAGTCGCAGATAGTGTACTCAGATTCCTTCCCTCTTATATCTGTAAATGTATATTTTCTCTCTTGTGGGATCGATCAGATGTCTCCCCCCTCACAGCATGCAGTCTCATAAACACAAAAAGAGAAGCTGCAGCTCCATCCCCCCACTACCTTCCCTCCTGTTTTCTTGTTGCTGTTTTACATTAGATGTATTTTTTTTTTCCTTCCGCTTACGTCATCCGGTCTTAGAGTCACAAAGAGGGTGAACTTGCTGGTGCACAAGTCCTCTCCTTTCCTTCCTGTCTTCTTTTTAGTTTTACCGTAGACGGATCTCAGGCTCACCCTCTCACAGCATGCAGTCTTAGGGCTCGTTCACACCAGCATTAATTATTTCCATTATTCTTTACTGTTATTGGAGCAGAACAATGAAAATAACATAAGAGCAGGATTTCGCACATAACTGACATGAACTGAGCAAACAGATCTGTTCAGTCTGGGGAACACATTTTTTTTAGCAAGGCATGTATTTTTTGACGGAGCCTCCAACACAGATGTGAACTTGCCTTAACAGAGTGAGAGAAAACCTGCAGCTGCATCTCCTTCTTCCACCTCTTCTCTGTCTTTTGCTTTTTGTTTTAACCTAGACAAATACTTACTGTTTTACACCAAATGGATTTTTGGGTGACTGGGATGGTTTGTAAATATTTGCAAAGATCCTGCAGGGATGACGATGTTTACTTTCTTCTAATAAGATATATTATAAAGTTTAATGTATTCACCAAAGCTAAGAAACTTGAGCAGAGTGTAACTTGAAGCTCCTGGACTCTAATTCAAATTCTTTAGCGGGCCCCTGACCTATCAGGTACCAGTTATAATACTGGATTATTGTATGCGATAGAGGGGTCTCCTTAGGCAGCTGGACCTACAGTAGTTGCAACAGGCATAGTTTAATGGACCTGATAACTCCATACAGAGTTCTTCTTTAAATCTATTGAATTCACACTGCACAGTCCAGCAAGGGATCATATCTGAAGGTTTCAGCCACCACATAGAAACTAGATGACAATAACATGTAAAGAGGCCGCAGAGGATTACGGCTGAGCCTCTACTGTAGAAGTTTTTTTTTAGCCCAGCAGGTTTCGGCCTCAGTTTCTTTGCTGAAGGGAATCACCAAGGACCACACAAGATTTAGACTCAGGAGCTCCATCATCTCTTTCCTCCCCTCGGCGGCTTCAGTGCAAGAACCAAACATCGCCTTGTGAGTTGGCAGCGTAGAGGCAGACATTTCGCCTCTGGAGATGCCACCCTGTACACGGAGACTGGCATGTGTTCCAATGCCCAGGAGAGATCTGATATCATAAGTCAGAGCTGGCACAGAGCGGCCGTCTGCCACAATAGCTGGATTACAGATCTTCCTATGAGTGATTGCCTTTTATATGGTGGATATGTCGACACAGAATCCAGCAGGTTTGGAGGGTTTGGAGACTGGAGAATTCCCTGATGTTTAAGATTATGCAAATACATTATTAATCCCCCTCCATTACTGTCAGCAGCGGCGTCTTACAGATACCGACACAGCGGCAACATCTTTCAAGCATCTGTAGTCATCAGCAAGGGACATAATCAAAGGCAAGCGCAGGAAAAAGTAGACTAATCTGCAAGGAAAAGTGTCATACCTGACAATTTCCTTTTTCTACTAAATGCTACATGCATATCATAATCCACTTTAAAACGCACCTCCGCCATATTGAGGCTCGTCCCCTTTGGTTAATATATGCCAATTTTCAGATCATCTTTTTTCCCCTCACTGCTGCATTTAGCTGCTGGTCGTTTGCACTTGTTCTGTCCTTACTCTACTGGTAACCAACTTTCCATGTACTAGCATCCTGATGAGTTTATGCTTATACCCAACAGACTGTCACGTCAGGTAGAGAACAGTGCACTCCCTAGCCTCCACCAAACCACTGTCCCTTCTTCCTCAAACAATCCGCCGTAAACAGCGGACTCCAACTGGGCGACAATCCCCCATCTAAGTGCATGAGGCCTAAATAGAGGGAGAAGTCAGACAGAACAAGGTCAAAACCTAATCAGAACATCAGGGTACAGTGCAAACCAAAACCAGGCCAAAGTCCAAATAAGGGAGTAAATTCGGAACCAGAAAAAAAGACAAAACACAGGGTCAATACCAGACAGGGTCAGCGCCAGAAGATATGTCAGAGGTAAAGTCAGAAGTCAGAAGCATGGTCAGGGACAATCCAAAGGTCAAAGTAACAGTAATCTAAGCAGTATACTAAATATGCTAGTGAGGTACAGAGGACCAATCCCAGGCGACTGTGACCAGCATCCATAGGGGGTAATTTGTTAAGAAGCCTATGCTAGTATTGGATGTAACAAAATTCCCAAGACCCCGTTTTGCGATTTAGTTAACGCCCGTGCAACAAA